>NW_028324312.1:4147519-4345019 GCF_058129835.1 Hydra viridissima
TATTGTGCAAGACTTTGCCGAAACAATACCGTAACATATAAAACTATTGCTAGTGTCAAAAATAAATCATCAATAAAGCCTAATGCTCCAACAACAGATTCAGGTATAACGTCTAATGGCATCCAAATATAAAAGAGTACGATGAAAAAGTAGATGATGATTCTCATACGAAGCATTAATACAATACCAGATACAGAGAAAAAGTTCCGCCATAAATGTCGAACAAGTACAGGTGCATCTGTTATATATTCCCATATCTAGTTAAAAAATAATAATTTTAAAAAAGCTCTTGTATCTTAAAGTTGTTACTAACTTTAAATGAACATTATTTTGAAATTAAAGTACTCCTTTAGGATTCACCTCATTATTGATTTATTTCAATATTTTCATTACTAAGAACACAAACAATTTGTAACCTTTAAAATAAAAAACCAAAAACTGTCAACTCACAGATCTTGGTTCTCCAGAGAATCGACGATTGTATGAATGAATTTTATTGTGATGCATAGTGAAATCATTTGAAACATTTTCCTCATGAGTAAACAAAGGAAGAAGAATATTTATCTACAGAAAAATATTTAAAAAATATAAAAAATTTATCAATAAAAAAAGAAGATAAAAACAGTAAACATTTTAAAAGTTCTCAAACATAACAAATAATCAAACCTGTTGCCTACAAATTGGACAGTTCATAGCACCAATCCATGAGCCATGTTCCCAATACGCCATCATGCATGCACCTAATAGACCATTAACAATAATATGAATAAAGAATGTCTCACTTTTGTAGAAATTAAAGAAAAAATGCTAGTGATTTTTTCATAAAAACAACCCTTATTCAATACTTTTATGAGATAATCATAATCAGATTATAGTTTTCTATTAAACCTCAAAACCAACTTATAAACCTCATAACCTTCTTATAAACCTCATAACCTTCTTATAGCCTTGTGATTATAAAATGATCATAAGCTTAAAATTACTAAAAGAAAGGGCAACAAGAAAAAAATGAGCCAAAAATCATTAAAAGTATAATTGAAGAATACTGCATTACTTAGTAGTTTTCTAAAAAAAAAAAAAGTAATCAGTAGTTTTCAATAAAAATTCTTTGAAATTTAGAAGTAATTAAGTTCTCTGAATAAGGGTATTATTCAAAGCGGTTAATTAAAAAAAAAGATTGGGTTGCATGCCAAAAATATCATATCTTTTACAAAGTTTGCAGCAATCAAAAATAGCCTTCAAAAGCATTAACTTGTGACAAATCCCAATACCCTTTATTACTTTAAATTATATAAAATTATATTATTTTTTTATTACATTATTTTTATACTTTTTAATACCAAACTTTATAAAATAATTTTAAGATTTAAACAAGAGAAACTTGATTAAAAAAATTAAGTTTTTATCAAAAAGATAAAATGATTAATTGTGTATAAATTCAGTTAGTAAAACAAGTTTCACCTTATCAAACTTTATACACAAAGAATCGTTTTACCTATTTATTATATTATCTTGCATTACACTTCACATATGACTCTTGTTTACACAAAATGAAGAACTTGTGAAAGCTGCTTTGAGAGTGCTTTAATACTTGCACTAGCATAGATTTTATTCATTAAAAAATTATATTTTTATTCTTACTTAGCATAAAAAAAAGGCACAATAAAAAAAAACAGCAAAAAAGTTGATCTAAAGATTGTGAACAAATTCTCTTTTGTTCCATTAAAATTCATTTATAGTTAATAATTTTAAATAGATTTTATTGATTGTTTGTTGTTATTACCTTACAAATAATTAAAAGCTTTAATTAATGACCATCATAAATTAAAATTTTTGTTGATGTTTAAAACTGAAGATCTTTAGAGAACAAAAAAGTTTTTTAAAGGAATGTTCACTAAGAGATTTTTAAGTTTTAAATTCATGAGTTTACCACAAACTTCAAAAAGTTTCACACTTACATGTAACCAATAAAGAAAAATGCAAAAAAAAACTTACAACAAAAAACATGGCCACAATTTGTTTCTACAGCAAATTGTAAATGGTCAATACAAACAGGACATTGATCATCCCTATTTCTGGGTAGCCCTATTATATTTTGGTCAGCATGACTTACTTGCTCTCTAACAGCTTGCACAGCGTCTCGATGATTAGGATGAATTAGGTGATTTCTAACTTGAAACTTTGACCATAATAAAAAAGATATCACTGTAATTGAAGAAAGTAACCAAGCAACCAAAACACTGTCACTGATTCCTTCAATGATGTTGCTTGAGATATTGTTCATAATTTTTTTTTTCTTAAAACAAATTAATCAATAAAAGATAAGAAAATAAGAAATAATTAAAAAAAAGATAATAACAAAAATAAGAGTATATTGTTAAAAATTAGTTTGAAATGAAAAACAAGTTTAAAGATTTTTTATCATGAGATGAATTGAGTTCATTTATCTTCAATAATTACTTCAAAATACATACAAAATATTACTTCCGTAAAAGGCACTGATAAGAATTTTGAGCACCAGGTCAAATTTTATTTTAACTTAAAAATATAGATGGGAAAAACATATAAATGGGAAACAATATTTGAAATCAAAATCATGTGCTATGTTACTGTTAAAAATAAATGTTCATCAAGTTTTTATTTGTTAAAAGTTAGCAAAATGCACTGATAAATCATAAAATAATCATAAAATAGGAACTACAGAATTCTATACAGTATACAAAAAATGGCAACAAGGTCCATTGTTTGCTAATTTTGCCTGAGACATAAAGGAAGCCAAAGAAGTTAGTAACAGTTTCTTGACAATGTTTCCCATTTAGAAATATTTTCTGATTTTTAGATTATTTCTATAATTTGAATATTTATTTAATAAATATCAAAACATTTTACAAGTTAAAAAAAAGTCTTGAATGAAATTATAAAAATCAAAACTTAACTTAAATTACAAAAAGTAAAAACTCAAATTATAAAAGTTGGAAGAGATCATAAGTCAATAAAACATTTTTTTATCTATGCAACATATTTATTTTAATAATTAAAAAAACTACAGAATTAATTTCTAAAGCAAGTTTTAGAAAAGTGTACCATGCAAAAATGACTTTGATAGAAAAAAAGACACATCAACTAATTTAAGTTCCTATTACATAAAATTACAAAATATGTATGTTAATTTATATTATAATCATAATGAATAAAACTGAATCTTTTACTTTTATTAATAAATTTTAGAATATTTTACAAAAGTAATATTTGACCAAATTGACTAAAATAAAAAAAACAAACATTTGTTGCAAGTAAGAGGAAAAAAAAAAAGGAACAAAATATTACTTTCAACTAATCAGACTTCTAATGATAATTTATAACTTCTAAATTATAATAATTTAAAACACAAAATAAATTACAAAAAGTGCTTTAAAAAGCACTCAGCAAGTGAGATAAATAAAAAAAAATTAAAATTTTATAAAATGAATGCAAAATTCTGGTTTTTAAAAAGGTTCAAATCTTTTATTCAGCTAAAAAGAAAAACATGTTTAAATGACGAGAATTTTTTTATTACCCTGAGAATAAGCAACCAATTATAAAAATTATGGGTAGAATTTGGCTAATAATAAATCCTAATAAATGAATTGTAAAGAATAGCATGAAACTAAATGAAACTCTTAAACAGTTGTTTTTTTTTTTTTGTACAAAAATATAACAATTCAAAAATTCAACATGTTTCTCCTATAAGTATATAACAAGAATAACAATAATGAAACAAAACTCATTTAGAAATCAATAGCAAGTTTGAACTGTAACAATCTACAGACTTTATTTGTCATAAAGAATGGGTGTTCATGAATGATGAATCAAAGCAAAAACTTTAGTTCTTTGAAAATATATCTTTAGCACCATTTCTATCATTTTCTAGTTGATTTACAAAGTTCCAACAGATATGTGTTGCAGCTACAAGGAAGCCAGTTCCAAAGAAAGCTTTTCCAATAATCTTAACAACCAATGGCAATGCAACCATTAGAGCATAGTTATAAATCAGGAAAATGGAAAGGATCTTCCTAAAGGGAATGTAAGAATCAGTATTCCATAATAATTTTATTATTTTAAAATGTTCAAAATAAATAATTCAATTAATACAAAATACTTAATATTAAAATTAAAAATGACAAAAAATTTTAAAACCTTACAGTGTAATCACAAGGAACAGTGAAAAACTCATCGGAAAAGTCATTTTTCCAATTAAAATCTTGAAAAGTAACTCTAGCAACAACTGTTGGTAAGACTGGCACCTCTAAAAAAAAGTCTTCTATACTATTAAAATAGCCAATATTTTTTTTAAAAAGGTTTTTAAGACCAAAAAGTTATTTAACTAATATTACAGGGCAAAGGAGTCTGTTTTTGGTAAATGCCCTTGAGTATAACAGCTATTGAGTTGTTAAGATGTTTGTCAAACTTAATTGATTTTAAAAGATCACATATACATTAAGCTGTCTCATTTTTAGGGTCATCTCTCGTATTTTTTTTCAAAAACCAAGCTTTATGGTATTTTTGAGAAATTCTGGCAAGAATCTTTTCCAAGCCCTTGTAGAAATAATATAACAGAAGCATAATAGAAATGAAGGGTAAAGTAATATAGTAAAATGAAATTAAATCTGACATTGAATCAAATCCCTCTTTAACGTTTTAAAGAAGGATTTGATTCAATGTCAGATTTTATTGGCTTCTTCATCCCAATGGACTTGTTTCCCTAAACATGTCAATGGGGATGAGGAAACCAAGAAGATAATCAACTGGATTTATAGGAAGGGTCTTGAAGTTATATCTCATTTTTTTGGAAATTTTACATAGCTTATGGATTAATGTTGGGATTTTTGCCAATATAATTCCATAAATTTTGCAAAATTAAGTTCATGAGATATTGACAGAAAAAATGTCTATTTCAAGTAATAATCAAGGCAAAATATTGATTTTTTTCAACTATCAAAAATCATTACTTATTATGGGAAAAAAAATTTATGAAATAAAATACAATTACAAAAGCATCATAAAACTTTAATAACAGGTTTGATATATGAACAATTTTTTATACATGAAAAATAACATTAGAAGAGTTTTGTATTCAGAATCCCACTTTTTAAATATCCCCACCAAATGCAGCTCTTTAAAAAAACAAACTTTTTAAATATCCCTACCAAATGCAGCTCTTTTAAAAACAAACTTTTTAAATATCCCTACCAAATGCAGCTCTTTTAAAAAAACAAACTTTTTAAATATCCCTACCAAATGCAGCTCTTTTAAAAACAAACTTTTTAAATATCCCTACCAAATGCAGCTCTTTTAAAAACAAACTTTTTAAATATCCCTACCAAATGCAGCTCTTTTAAAAACAAACTTTTTAAATATCCCTACCAAATGCAGCTCTTTAAAAAAACAAACTTTTTAAATACCCCTACCAAATGCAGCTCTTTTAAAAACAAACTTTTTAAATATCCCTACCAAATGCAGCTCTTTAAAAAAACAAACTTTTTAAATATCCCTACCAAATGCAGCTCTTTTAAAAAAACAAACTTTTTGACACTTTTCCTCAATTATCCAAAGAAGAGCAGCATAAAAGCAAATTTACAACCAGTTGTTGGAAATTATTTAAAAACGTAGTATTTTAAATATGTAATTGTATACATATACACACACATATACATACAAACAGTGTTGAAAAGTTTTTAAAATACTAGCATTTTTAATATGTAATTTAAATACTTTTAAAGTATTTTATTTTGTCTTTTAAATACTTTTTCTGCCAAGTATTTTGTATTTGTATTTTAAATTTTTTACAACACTGTTTACAACTACTAAAGTAAAAATCTAAAAAAAGCATAAATATTTTACCAATTCTTACAGGAAAACCAGCAGGTAACTTCAGAGAAACAAACTCCTTGATTTTTTCAAAATGTTTAGATGGTGCAACCACATTTAAAACACTTAATATTCTTCAAAATTAATAAGAGAAAAACAGTAATTAGTAACAAATTATAATAACTGAAATAAAAACTAAGCCTTTGTATGTAACAAAACATCAAACTGAAATTTTGTATGTAACAAAACATCAAACTGAAATTTTAGGAATCTAAAGTCATTTTAAAAACAAAAAGAATAATAGATATTGAAGAAACAAAGAAAACTGATTTTTTTTTAAAAAAAAAACAAACATACAGATCTGTGGTAAGTGGAAAATTCTGACTCTAAAAAAATCAATAAAAAAAACTATTTAAATAATTATTATCAAAGAATATTTTTAAAAATATCACAATGTTTGCTATATTTGCAGTATTTGTTATATTTTACTTCATTTATAAAGATTTTAAATTTTACCATCCAAACATGTACTCTCATTGCTTTTTTACTTTCTGTGAGTTTAGTACTTCGCCCTATACAAGGCATTCTAAATGCAGAAACAAACAAGCAACACAAATTAAACAAAGCAACACAAATTAAAAACAAAAAGATTTTGTTTAAATGCCAAAGCTTATATAAAATCTGGTCTTTTCATAAATTTACTGCACTTTCAAAATAGCTCTGATAGTTGAGAGTTGAATTAGTGTTAGTAATTGGTAACAGTAAATGTGCACTATTATGTTGATTTATCGACAGCGCATGCAAAATATTAGAAAGCCAAAAAATTTTCAGTTTTTAAAGCATAACTTTTCACAAATTTTCTTAAGTCAGCTAAAACTTTTACCAAATGTTCTTTATACACTCCATCTCAAAATTTTAAGACCACTTCATAAAATTTTACAACTTCTTTACTAAACAATTATTTAAATTCTTATTTTAAGCATTTTATTCTAATAAATATTAGCTTATAGATATATGCATGAATATTTAAAAATTTGGACTTACAGAAAAAGAAAAAAAGAAAAAAATTGAAACTATGAATATTTTAAAAACAATAAATTTTTAAAACTATTTTACTTTTTAAAACATTTTAGATTGATTTTTTCTCTAAACTATTTTTATATAAAATGAATTATTATGAATTTTAAAAATTATGGCTTTAAATTATCTTGTTTAATTTAAAAAATGAGTATAGCAAAAGACATTGCTGATTATGAGCGTGGTAAAATTGATGCTCTTTATTCAAAGAACCTAAGTGAAAGAGAAATAGCAAAAAAATATAAACAGATTGAAGACTCTTGTTCATAATTATCTTAAAGGAAAAAAATGGAAATATGTCTAGAAGATAAGAGGACGTAAAAAGATAATAAACAGGTTCAACAAGCAATTTTCAAGTTATTAAGCAATTGAACAATCGCTGTTAAGAAGATAAAAAGTGATTTATCATTAGTTGCAAGTGTTCAAATTTTTCAGCGAGAAATCAAATCAAACCCATTCATTAATTGTAAAAAATTTAAAAAAAACCAGTAATTACTCAAAGACAAAAAGAAGCTGGAGTTGAGTTTGCTAGAAACTGCATTGAAACAAGGTCAGATTGGAATGATGTTGTGAGGTCTGATGAAAAAAAGTTCAATGGGCCTGATGGTTATCAGTATTATAGGCATGATTTAAGAAAGGAACAAATATTTTTATCTAGATAGAATTTTGGAGGCAGTAGTTTAATGGTTTGGGCAGCTTTTAAAGAAGAGAAAAATCAAGCATTATATTTGTTAAAGGTTTCTCTAAATTTTGAAGACTATACAGAACTTAGAGAAAGTTTGTTACCTTGTTTTAAAAAATAAGTGGCAGTAATCCAATTTTTCAACAGGATAGAACTAGCATCCATAGCTCAAATCATACAAAAAATTGGTTAAAAACAAAAAAAAAAAGATGTTTTGCAATCACCTCCAAATATCCCAAATAAAAAAAACTAAATTTTATTACAACTAAATTAACCATTACAATCTATAATTTTTATGGTTTGAGTTATGAATTGAATTAATATAAAAAACATTTAGCAAAGATTTCAGCTGATTTGAGAAAGTTTGTGAAAATCTATGCTTTAAAAACTAAAAAAATTTGGTGTTTCTAAACTTTTGCACACTAGGGGATACTGGGGAGAGTTAGCTACAGTTTTAGTTTTTGAGCTCTTTTTTGAGTGAACTTTTTTCAAGCTGCAGTTCAAAAGAATATGAATTTGATAAGCATTTTTAGGTGTCAAACATTGTTAAAAAAAATGGTGGTCTAAAAAGGGCCTCCGATAAAGAAAAAAATGTAAACCCAGCTGTGATATTGTTTGGGAGAAAGCTACTTCCGTAGTTCAATAAACTACAGTTTCTGAAGATTCAGTCTCAGAACTCTCTGTTTTAAGTTTTCATTTGATTAAGTATTACCTTTCAATGCCTTTTATAAATTATTAAAATCGTCATTTCACTCTTAATCAACTTTTAATATATGTGTTCCCCCAAATCATATTTTCTTAAGAGTGTTTGAGTATCTTTTGTAGGATGAAGATAATTTTATTAAATGTTTAGCACAGGAGAAATGTGATAACATACATATTATTTGTAAGGTGGGAGGTGATGGTCAAAGTGACCCATCTGAGTTTCAGAATGCAGCAACTATGAAGAGAGGTGTGGGTGATTGGTGTATAGTGTGTGTTCTGTTAAAGATTTGAAATGAAAAGTAAATAATATGGAAAAGTTGTAATCATGTCCAAGAGTAAAAAAGAAATGTGGGAAAAATTTAAAAGTGAGTGACATAAAATAGACTTTCAAATATTGGAAAATATTTTATGCAGAATGCCACAAATATGTAAAGCAGTTATTACAGCTAAAGGTTGTTACATAGATGAGAGCAAGTTACAAATTAAATTACTTTGTTAATTTATTTTTCAAGTAACTTTAATTAACAGTAATAGAGCATTAACTCAAGTGATTTTCTTTTTTAATTTTTCCCTTCATCTGTTGGTAAAATATTGAAAACATTAAAAAGTAGTGTCATTTGAATAAATATGGGCAGTAGTTTACGCGGTTGAGACTAATAATTTGTTGAAAATGATTAAGAAACTTTTGTTCTTAATTTGTTTTATTTCATTTTATCTTTCTTTGTGCACCAGCAGTACTTGATGAATAAGTTGATTCAGTTGGTGTTTTTGTACTCTTGAATATTCAAAAAATGAAAAACTCCAAAAAGTACACAGTTATGATTATTCTAGATTTTATTTCTGTAATGATAACTGCGATTTATGAGATTAATTGTGACTTTAGTTATAACTAAACAGAAGCTAACTTTACTTTAATACATGATTACATAAGGTAGATAGCTTTTGTGACATGGTATTTAAAGATCTTCTTGTAAACCATTGAAGACCTAGACAAATCCACAAATATATTAAAGTATTAAAAACTTTTGTTTGCAAAATGGCCTACAAATCCCCAAAAACATAAAATATTGAAAAACACCATACAACACATCTAGTTTACTTGAAGCTATTGGTATTGCTTTTTAAAATTGAAGAATATAGTTACAAAAGTTATAAAACTAGTAGAAAACACAAAAATCACTATAAATATGTGTATGCACTAAATGCCCCGACACTAAACTACAAGATGAATTACTTAAGTAGGATGGTTCTACGTGAATTCTGGAAATTTCTCGGGGAAAACTCTAAAGTTAAATGCAGTGTGTCAAATTACTCTTGCAGCCAACTAGCTCTAGTCTCCTCTAATGTAATAGCTTCTCATTTAGGAACTCTTCAGGGTTTTTTTTGTTTTGAATGAAAATTTTTATTTTACTTACAATAAAATAATATATTTTTAATGCTCCACAAATTTAGCTTTGCATTTATAAATTGTTTTAAAAGAAGTGTTTGTTAAAAAAGATTTCACACAATTTTTACATTTTTGTTGTTTTTTTTTTAATAAAAAAAAATAAATAAATAAACAACTGTTTTGGATTTTATAAAAAATAAAAACAAAATCTTTAAAACTATATCAATCATATTATATACCAACCATAATAACTGTATTAATTATATGCTTCAAAACCAATAAAGAAACCTTAAATTTTCATCTATTCATGTTTGTTACTCTCTTAAAGTACACTTTCTTATAAATCTATCCAGTAGAATTAATATATTCTTTTAAACCTTGTAGTAGCATTAACATATTCTTATAAACCTAGCAACATTAATATATTCTTATAAACCTAACCAGCAACATTAATATATTCTCATAAACCTACCCAGTAGCATTAATATATTCTTCCCATTGAAAAGGACAAGGAGGTGGTGGAGGCAGAGATTCTCTTCTTGTAACCTAAAAAAAAGTTTTTTTTTAGAAGAAATTTTTAACTGTTATATAAATAAATTCAAGCAGCTCCAGTCATAAAATATCAATATTGTTTAGAGGTGTAATAAACGTATTTGCTTCTGCTATATAGATGTATATGATATCCATATGCATATCTACTTATGAAATATTGTAAGAAAATCTAAGTAAATATTCATGTAAATACTTTTTATTTTAGCTTAAAGCTGAATACAGTGAAAATAATTTTAATTGGAACTTCCAACTACTTTTTTAAAAATTAGCTACAATTATTTGCCAGACTTTTCAAAAAAATTTAATAATACAAAAAAAATATTATTCAACATAAAACTTGAGTTGTTAATAAAACATAGAAACAAACATATTGTCATCCACTTTTTTATAAAACAAAAACATAATCACAGTAACATAATGATTACATATACTTTCAGCAAATAATGCCATAGTTACAAAAATATAATAGTTACCATACCTATACCATAACCTTCACAAAATAATTAAGTTTAACTGAGTTTTATAAATGATAAATGTTATGTATGTTTTTGACTACAAATGCCAATATGGCACATACAAATGCAGTATTGTTTTTGTAACAGTGATTGTGTATTTGTAATTCAAAATTTTGCTATCTGTTTTATGTATTTTATTAATGATTACTTTGTGTATTACATTATCTTTAATTCGCTGCTGACAGTAAATTCAAAAATTCTAGCAGCTGCAGCATAATTCGAGTGTCAAATTAAGATATATAGTTACTTATTGTATTGATGATTCTTTGAAGCTTTTAATTTTAGATATTAACATGTAAATTATGATATTTTTGGAAAAGAATTGTTGTTTTCGTCACTTTTAATGTTATAATTTCAAGCTATTATGTTAGATTTTTCATTGAACATGTTTCTATACAGTTTATATTATATATGTATATTACTGATATTTTGATAATTGCACAGGATGCATTTTTTTTAATGACTTGTAACGATGCAGTTATCTGCAGTATGCATTTACATACAGTACTGTGAATATGTTTTAGACCACTTGTATAATTAGATGTATTTACAATTTTTTTCCTATGTAATTTTTTTAAAGCATACTTTGGCACCCTAACACATAGCAAAGTTGTTCCAAGACTAGTTCAGAGATAACACTGAATTAGCGCTTCATGTGCAGTATGTTGGTCAAAATAAGTAGCTGTCAGTCAAACTTGTTTTTATTCATTTCAATCATTATTCATTCTGTTTGGCATGTGGGAAAAAAAGTTATTTTGATTTCCTTGAAGATATTATTTCAAATTAGAAACAGTTTACAATTATCATTATTCTCTTCATTTAGAAAATTTAACAACTGAAAATTTAAAAAATGGAAATAAAAAAAGTCTTTAAAAACAAAATTCACAGTTTTTAAAAAATATTTGCAAATAATTGCTTACAACTTCACACTTTTCATTCTCCATCAGCATTGAATCACCAGAGTTTAAAGCATCAACCATGGCCTAAGTAGTGACATTAAAAAACATATCAAGTTCAGAAATACTTATGCGACTAGGACATTAAAATAATCTCAAAGCATTGTCATCACAGGATGTTTAGATAAAAGAGTAATGTTGCTTCTATGTCTTCATCAGAGATTTTTTCAAAATAATTCCAAGTAGTTTACTTGTAAACCATTTTTTATTTTAGTGAACAAAAAAGTATAGAATTCTATGATGTTTTTAAGAAATTGTAAAAATATTTTAAAAGAATTCTGAAGGATTTTGAAAATAGAAATACTAAAAATTCAAATGCTGCAAAGACATAAGATTTTTATATAATTTGTGTTAGCATAACTCTTTCACCTTATTCTTTCGCAAATCATCTTCTGTTAAATGTTCTTGCCTGAAACCAAAAAAAAAATTTTAATTTTTAAGAAACAAATATTTGAAATTACTAAACTAGATTGTTTACTGCAAATTGAAGAGAAAAAAAACTTAAAAAGAGAAAAAAAAGGGTTAATACCTTTTACGAGATACTAATGTCATACCGTTCACATTATAAACTTCACAATTCATATCTCCGATAAGCTCCTTAAATAGAAAACAAGCTGCTTACATAGAAAACAATCTACATACATAAAAAACAAGTCACTTTTAACATTCAATAGCAAAAAAACTATAACCAATTATAAACTTTAGCTTCAGCTAACATTTATAAGTAAAAGAAATAAAAATTCTTATCCATTTTCATTTTTAATTTTTCATAGGAACATGCCATGTAAACTGACATAAGTTAAGACTTTAATTAAAAAAAGATAACTCAACATATCTATAACTCAATTTGGTATATACATTGGTGATCACAGAAATAGTACACCTAAAATTTTCTTCATTATAGTTAATGATTATTTCTTTATAAGAGAAATTGTAAATAAATAATATGTACTAATTGATTTCCATTTATCAGCTATATATCATAAGAAAAAAAAAACATTCTTAACTGATCTATAACTATAAATATTGAAAAGTTTACAAAATACAACAAAAGTTGTAACCATAGAAACAGCACATCAAACAAAAAAACAATACTGTATAAGTCGACATCAAAAAATTAAAACTAACATTAATATTTTGTTGGGTAGCCCTTATTCTTTATTACTTCAGCAAATCTTGATGGTATACTGTTAACAAGTCTTTGATATCATTCAACAATTGATATCAAAGACTTGTTATATATTTTGTCAAATTATTGCAACAAAATTTGACAAAAGTTTTTGTCAAATTTCGTTGAATAAGTATGGCAATGTCATATTTATAACCAAACAATATTGCAAGTTCCAACTTGTAAGTTATCTAAGAAATGCCATTAAAATTAAATATGTAGAAACTATAAAATGCAATTAAAAGAAAATATTATGGGATGTGTTATTTCTATGACCACCACTGTAAATCTAGTTAATTTATAGCTAAGATTTCTTTTCTGAAAATTTTAACTATAACTCTGATTAAACTTTTTAAATTCCAAATTAAAAGACCTATGTGGTTAAATAGGAAGTCAATGAATAACTATGGTTTCAAATTAATGTGGTTTCAAGGGGACTGGTTTCCATATATAATCCAGATATCACCATTTTGGGTACAATAGGGTTTTCTTTTGATTTGTTACAAAAGTTTTCGTCACTGAAATTGGTTATCAAAACAAAAGAAAGGTAAAATAATAAATTCAGAGTTTTATAAAAACCTTTTGGATAAGTCATGTGCATTATGTATAAAATTGTACAATATCTCACATAAATCAAGCAGTTATTATCTAACATCAATCTGCTGAGAAATTCTTTCCATTTCTTTTTTTCAAATGGCTATAATGCTATTAGTTGTGCTTCAACAGAAGTTTTGTAAAAATTATCCTTAAGAATGATACCATTTTATTTTCTTTGAATATCCATCCACTTTGTGCAGGAACAAATTGAATTGGCTTTGTGGATATTTGTGCTGCAACAATGTCACTAAAATAAAAAGTTAAACAAGTATAAAGAAAAATGTACCCCTCACTATATTTTTGTCTCCAAACATATCTTTTACCCATTACCATATTTATTGGATCTTTTGTCAATTATTTTTATTAGTAAATGGTGAAAAAGTTTAAAATGGATGATAAAGTTTTTTCAAAAATTTGGAAGTTAATTATATTGGGTGACTTCCAAAAACTGCTTCATTAGACCTCTGTGTGCTTAGGAAAAAGGGCCCTTATTCCAAAATTAATATAAAAAAGTGGATTCTTAATCAAGTTTAAAACAAATCTTGTAAGATGCTGTAAGTTTTATGTTTTTATGACTTGATTAACTTTATAGTTTTTAATTACACTTTAATTGCTACTGTATATTAACATGATGTAAAATCATAAAATGCCTCCTCTTCATCTTTTATAATAAGATGGTAGGCTGATGCTGTGCATCTCTTCTATGTCTAAATTTGTAGTGGAAAATTATGGAAAGAGCAAAGAGATGCTCAACCAAAAGAGAGTTACTCTTAAGTTTATCAAAAAATGTGTATCTTACAGGATCAAAGAATAGCATTTAATCAAGGGTATGAAGCAGCTTACAAACATTGAATTCAACCTTACTGGAATGGACACACCATGGGATTTCGAGCATGTTACACATAGGATAATTTTATGAGCTGAATTTTATGAAGTAAGAAGATGATTGTTTTTTCAGAATTGTTATACACAGAGCAGCAACAACTGATTGAGTAATTTTTAGAAAGGTTGAATTACTAAAAACATGATTTTTTTGTTTTTATGTTTTGCTTATGTCTTAAAATGCTTTGACAATAAAGTGAATGAAAACAAATTTGATTTAAAAAGATTAAAAATGGAAACAAAAAGAATTGAAGTGTTAAATTTGACCCATTCAGGTATACCTACAAGTAAAGTGACTGGATTATTTGGAATGTCTAAAAGTACAGTTTATAAGGTAAAAAACACAATGGTGTTGATGATGTCAGCTTTTTTGGATCAAAAAGTTGACAAGAAGTTCATAGAGAAAGACGTATGTTGAAAGGAATTCTGCTCTATTTATTAGAAAGACATAATGTCAGTGTTGTCAGCCCTACCAGTTAACATCTAACAAAAAGATTAGAGCAACCAAAAAAGTGTCCAAATTGTTTAAAGAGCTACAGTCCATCAATAGCCAAAATTTTTTCAGATGAGAATATATTTACTGAAGACATTAACAGAAAAAAATGATTGGTTTATTGTTCAGAAAGGTAACCCCACCTGTGTAGCATACAAACAATCTTTAGTGCATAATAATCATGTTACTTTAAATGGTGAAAAATGTACACCAATCTATATTAAAGAGAGGAAAAAAGTGAATATAGAAGTTTATATCAGCTTTTTGAAAAAGCTTTTGATAATATGGCTCAAGAATATTTTCCCCCAGATGGGAATTATGTATTTCAACAGGATGGAGCATCAAACCATGTTGTTAAGAAGACCCAACAATTTTTAAAAAACAATATGGCAAATTTGGCTAAAAGATTTTGGATTTCCTAGCCCAGATTTGAATCCAATTGAATATTCAATTTAGAGTGTTGAAGAGAACAAGGCAAGCATAAAGGCCATTCAAGTCTCAGGTCTCTCAGCTCATTCATTACAAGAGCTAGGAACTGTATGTCAAGGGAATACCTCATCAGTATTTGCAAAGCCTCCCTTCCATGTTTAGAGACTGTGATTGAAAAAAAAAAAGATTTAATCCAAACTTAGGGTAGATAGGGCAATTATCTTAAATTTTCTTTTTCAAATCTTACACAAAAATGATTATATTTGGCTCTAAAATTTTGTAAATCAGGTTGCAAGAAAAAGTCTACAAATTAGAAAATACATACAGAGAAAAAGTTCTATGGCAGTTAAAGTTTAGTATAAAAGAAAATACATAACTTTATAGATACATTTAAAATAAAAATTTCTTAATTTAGAAATTTTTAAATTAACAAATTACTGGGAAAATTATTGGACTTAATATTATGTTGACATATATTGAATATAAAAAACAGCACATGAATTGTTTTTAAATAAACTACAAGTAAGAGTTACCTTGACATCAAAAAGTCAATTTCCTCATCAAGCTCAGTTTCTAAATCCTAAAGTAAAGATGGAAATAAGAAATATATAGCATTTAGATTACTACAATATTACTGATAACAACCTAAGCACAATAAAGAGTTATAAAACTTAATATTGATTTTCATCATTTAGTAATCAATTAAAACTTAATGGGAACCATTGTGATAGAAGTGGAAAAATTGTGAAATAATAATATTATAAACAAACAAAATTATAACTTAAAAAAACGAATAATGTTATATATAAATGAAAAATTCTAACATACATTTTGACGCAATTTTTGAAAAACTTTTTTCTTGTTATCAAGAACCATAATATTGTTTCCTGTTTTAAAAACAGCAGAAAATTTTCTACTTATTTTAGAAATCTAATGGTAACAGAAAAAATGTTGAAAGTATATATATATATATATATATATATATATATATATATATATATATATATATATATATATATATATATATATATATATATATATATATATATATATATCTGTGTTCATATTTTATATTTTTATAACTAAAAGATAACAACCTGATGTTGTCCCAGTAAAAAGAAATGAAATATCTCCTCGCTGCCATTTCATATCGGTAAACTCTATTAATGTTGTGTCCATTCTGAAAATAAAACATTAAAAATCATCAAATATACAGTTAAGAAATTTTGTTTAACCAAATTTACAATTTAAACATTAAATTGCAATACAAAGTAGACCATTGGGTTACTCATTTTTAATTGGATATCACCAAGATTTTAATTGATGGTTTCACTAAAGAGGGTGGAAGCATTAACTTTGCATAACTAAAATCAACTTTAGTTGCTAAAATGATAAATAAAAAGAAGCTATGACTGGAACCCAGAAAAATGAAATCAGAAACTAGTATTGGAACTCTAAGCCTTTATGAATGAAACCAGAGGAAAATTTTTCTGAGATAAAATCCTAATATTTTTCAATATGTGAACAAATTCAAAGTAGATATTTTGCAATATTTTTCCTTGGGATGATACACTACAATTTGAAATAATTTTGATTTGCTACTGATATTTTTCATAAAATCAATTTTTGTGATAATTAAGAAATATATAACCATGAATTTACATCAGTAATTCAATATTTGAATAAACATATAGCATTTAGTTCCAATATGAAATGTTTCAGAATGCAAATTTTTGAAAATCTGAACAGTATTTTTAAAGAGTTTTGATGATAATTGTACTATTGACCATAAGAGAACCAGACATTAATAGTTTAAAGATTATTTAATAAAACATCTTTAAAGTCAAAAATTGATGTGATATTAGTACTTATAAGGAACTAAGTTTATCATTTATTAACATTACAAATTAAAGGAAAAGTATTTTGGGCTTTTCTTCATAATAGTAAAAGTGTAGGTTTTTGGTATTCATGACTATACAAATAGTGAGTTTTTTTTTCTTTTTTTTTATGAAGAGTAATATTTCAAATGTTTATACAGAATAAATTCATATTAACAGACAAATCATTTCACCCTATATCAAATTTTTGAAAAACATATCAGAGATGATAAATTAACAAACTTACTATTAGATGCTTTTACTTTTGAAATCAAATTGAAAGAAATTATAAGTTAAAAAAAAAACTATAATTACTGTATATAAGGTGTATAAGTCAACCTGGTATAAAAGTAAGGTAACTCTTTAGCTTCAATTTTTAATACTAAAAAAAAATTCTTAATTTCTCATGTAACTCAACTCATGTAACTCAACTTATGTAACTTAACTCGTGTAACTTAACTCGTGTAACTCAACTCGTGTAACTCAACTCATGTAACTCAACTCATGTAACTCAACTCATGTTACTCAACTCATGTTACTCAACTCATGTAAATCAATTCAGTTTATTAAGTTATGGTCAATTTTTTGACCCCTTACAAAAAACAACCTTAACTTATACACCAGTATGGTAATTGAAGTTGAACTCACTACTGTTTATTTAATAGAATTTTTAAAAATATATATATTTGATTTTATTTTTTTCAAAAATTTAGATAGAAAGTTTTTAAATTTTGATTATTGCTAGTTGCTTTTTATGAGCAGTTAATGAACAAACACGTTATTTTATTATAGGTTTTCTGTGCCACAGCCATTTTTCCAAAAAACAACAAAAATTCTTTTCACAAGCTAAGTCACATGTATTGTAAAAAAATTGCAAAATACCTTATGCTTGACCCTTTTTTTGATATTTTACAGGTGTCTGATGGAAGCAGTCGAGAGATTAAAGGAACTAGAATTTGTTAAAACTTATATTAGTTGTAAAAAATTGTAAAAATTAAATAAAAAGTTAAAGTAAGATCTATGTTAAAATTTCACCCCAACTGTGGAACTCCCATTTTAATTGTAGCTGAAAGTCATCCAACTAAAAATATTAAAATTCTTATTTTTTACATGCAGTATAAAAACAAATTAAAAGTTCTATTTAACTTGTGCTATCTATTCAGTTTTGTTGAACCATGATTTAAATTTAGCTTAGAATATTAATCTACACAACTGAATGTTGAAAAGTTATCTTGCACTTATATGAATGCACAAATGCCTTTATATTTAAAATTATCAGAATTTTTGTAGTAAAGTACTATACATTATTTAATGTTTCAACCAGCTTTGGCTTCCTGTCATCAAGACTACCTTTACTCTGTTCTTTTACACGTTTTAAAACTGATTTAACTAAAAATATAAATTAAAAAAACATTAAGTCTTTTGCATAAAAATTATTAATACTAAATAAAATATGAAAATAAAAACATTCTGATTGAAAATTTTCTTTTTAACAAAAATTTTTATTTCTACTACTTTGCAATCACAACAGTTCTTATGATGGCTTTTGATAATGAATGGTGATTGATGGCTGTATGATTAATGATGATTGATTGTCAATTTTAATTAGGGTGGCTCAAAATTAGGTGAAAAACTAAGTAAAATCATTTAGGCAACTTATATTAAATATTACATACTAAAAAAAATGCACACAAATTCTTTTGCTTAGCATTAATTCAAAGTACCATAAAGCAAAAACACCAAAGGTATTGCCTTACTTGAAAATTTTTTGTTTTTCAATAAATGCTAAAAACAATCATAGTAAAACACTGATTTTTTATGGAAAAATAAAAAAAGTAAAGATACAGAAACCTACATAAAAAATTTACTTGACGAATTTAAAAAAAAAAGTGTTTCTAAAAACTTTTTTTTGAACATTCCCTCACAATATGACATCGACTGTATATTTCAAAATAGGAAAAAGTTTTTAAAAATTAAAGTTGTTTTAATTTCAACTTTTACTAACAATAATATTAAATCACTAAAATACAACCAAGAGTTTTGAACTAATTTATCATATTGGCAACAATAAGTTCATAATAAAGTCCTTTTACAAACTTTGTCACAAACTTCAAAAAACTTAGTTACAACTCATATATTACTGTCTAGAACCAAGCAATTCTGCTTTTCCCTTAATCAAACTCAAATCTCTCACTAAATCATTTAACTCAGCTTGTATAAAAAACTGTGCTTTTAAATTTTCTGGGAAATATTTTAATTTATTGTTAACTAATATTGTAACTTATTAGTACTCTGTTGACTTTCCCTAAATTCCAAACTGGACTCTTTAAGTGTCATCAATAGACTGAAATGGGTCAGGGACAGGAAGTCCTGGTACATGTTTTAATGAAAAGACAACTGTTTTCTTCAAGAAAAGTTACATCCAAAAAAATGCAAAAAAAAAAATTATCTGAATGATTTTTTTGCTCTCTCTATACTGGAAATTTAAAAGCTTTTTTCTTTTCTTACACCATTTCCTAAGATTCTCAACACAAAAATAACATATATTGCAAGAAACCCAATATTTATCTTGATTATGGATTTCTACACCAAAATATGCAGTATACTCTTTTCAATAAGTCAGTAATGTTTCTTTGATATTTTTTAACTACAAAGTCACCAGATATATAACAAAAATGCTATGTGGTGACTATTAGGAAAGTTTTTACAATCACAATTAGCCATACGCTAAGTATGGCTAATTGTGATTGTAAAAGTTCTTTCTTTATTGGCCTGGGTTATCAACCACTTAGTTGCTTCTGAATTTTGTAAGCACCAGGTGTTTGGTTTTTTGGTTTTAACAAATAGTAATGAATAGAGTACAAAATTTTAAACCAGTAGTTTGAAATAAATTTAATTCAAAATCAATTAATAAAAAATGAATTTAATTTATATATTTAAAAATAAATTTCTGTAAGGTTTCAGAAAGAAAATAGTGTTAATTTGCAACTAAAAACTATCAGCATTTAAAACTTTATAAAAAATTTTCATTGAAAATAAAAAAAATTAATGTTATTTATAAATAATGTTATTTTGTTTATTACTAGCTCTTATTTAACCGCGATTTTTGAAGTGGATGAAATGGTAATCATTTTAAAATTTTTTAATCCTTTTTTAAATGAAGAGCTCTTTTGCAAACAGCAATAAGTCATAAGATTTTGAAAACTGAGATAAAGATTGATCCTTATGAACTTTGAGGCTAGAATTTTAATGGAATTGTTATTTTGGTTGAAAAACACTTAAATCCAACACTTAAACCCATTTGCACACTATGTTTAACTTTTTTTCCAAAATATGTTAAATTCAAATTAACTTTCATGCCAAAGAGCAATAACTCCATTAAACCAATCAAATCTCTGATGCATTTTCCATGACAATAACATGAAAACATACGGTTTTTAAAAATGAAAAGGTATTGAAATAATTTTTTACATTTGCTATTATAACTCCGTGAATAAATTGATTTTACTAAAATGAGTGATTTATTTGAATCAGAACTTGAATTTGTGACTGTTTTAGAATCTGGAAAAGGACGAAAACAGAGTAGAAATTCCAAAAATTGGAAGAACAATAAGAAAAAATATGACAAACGTTTGACTTCATTGTGTTAAAAATGTCAAACTGTGTGAAATCAAAAAATTGATAACAAATATGGGAATTAATGAAAATAACGCAGTATTGAATTTTTACAAAATAGTTGAGATGTCTTCATTTGGTGAAATTGAAAGTGAAAATGAAGAACAATAAGCTTTTTAAATAATTATTTCTCTTATTTTTTTGTAACAGATTGTAACAAATCCATACTTTTGTGCCAAAATGAGTTAAGTACAGAATTGAGTTTTATTAAAATTAATATGTTCTAAAATACTGAGATTTTATTGTTTCAATGCTTTTGATTATTTTTTATATGCCAATTTGTTAAATCAAACTTTTGTAAAGATTAGAATATAGATAATTAATTTAAAATTTTTTCTCAATTTTCTCAAAATCCTTTTGAATGGAGCTTATGCGGTTTGGAAAAAAATGTTTCTAATTCATTTTTAAGTTTGTTTATTTATGTACATACATGTATATATATATATATTAGGGGTGTCCACTAATTTTTTCCCATTCTAGTGTTTGTGTATAATGTAAAATTTTTTTTATCAAATTTTAATAACTATTCTAGAGCCCCCTCAGAGCCCCTAAAGACAAGCCCCAATTTCCTGTTTAAAACAGTATCTTTTTTAGTTAAAACACAGAGAAATAATTATTGTGAATCTCATTTTTCAAGTATTTAGAAATTAAATCACAAATCAAACCAAACAAAAGCAGCTTGCATAATATATGTTAAATTATCCAGTTTGACCAAGCTAGTTCTGCATTTTTGGTTAACAGTTATAGTCAAAGTATCAGACGGAAACCCCAAAACTAAAATTAAGATTGTCTTTCTGAATGTTATTAATGTTGTTTCATTGTCCAAGAGTTTTTTTGCCAAAATCAGGATATTGCTGCCTGTGATTTTCAACGCCCTGCAGCAACCATTCTCTTTGTTCTGGATCACTGGTTATGATGGTGGCAAATTCTGAAATCAGTTTAACTCCTCTTTCTGCTGTATCATTTACAACTTTTACTGTACGAACAAGTTTAGCAAGCCAATCTGTATTGATGCCAAGAATGCTGAACAATGAGTGAGATTCAGGTCCCAGAAGATTTGACAAACCTGTTTGACGAGTGATTTGACGAAAAACTGGCTTAACAAGACAAAAATTTTCGGGTACTGGAATTTCCAAGAGTTTGGCTGCCATATCTTTTTTCACAGTGGAACTAACATGTTTGCTGAAGAAAGCAAACGGAACTACCTCTTCTGTCAAATACCATTGGTGATTGGTTATTTTAGAAAGAATGACATCAGCAACTTCCTTGTCTATTTCTTTGTAGCCCATCATGTCGTGGATGAATTGCAGGTCATTCATAGGTGCATCAGCACCAATGCTAGCTTTTGTCCAAGCTGGTGTGTGGAAAAGAGAAAGATATCTGTTCATTCTAAAAAGTTTGGTCGTCATGCTCTGATCATAAGACAATTGTTTAGAAAACATGAACATTTTGTTTGCATAAATGTTACATGCCACCCACCGAGCTTGGTGGATAGCTCCTGGTTTAAGAAAGTGTACACCCCGTGGTGGAGTTTGCCCAAAGATGATCAGTGTGTTCTCAGCACATTCACAATAGTCATTTCTTGGAAATGTTGTAGCATCTTCCTTAGCAAGTAGATGTGTCAAATGCTGTATGGTCTGTCCTTTGAGGTTTTGCAACCAGGTGCCTTTAACAGCTAAAGTTTCAATTGGCAACTGTTTATCCAATGCTAGCCAAGCAGTTTTAAATTCAGCAAAGAATTTATTCTCTGGACCAAAAATGTTTCCAAATAATTTCTTCCAAACTGCTCCGACAAAGATTTCAAAAATGTGATGTCGACAGGCAAGATAGAGAAGTTTTTGACCTAAGGTCCTTCAATCAATTTAGCAGCACCATTGTGGATGCCACTATTACTGGCAGTGGTATCAAATACCAATGCCACAACATTGTTGCTTAGATCCCAAGCTTCTAGGAGATCCAATGTTGCATTTGCTTGAGTCTCTCCTTTCGAATCAACGAGAACGGGAACACCAAGCAATTTTCCCTCACTGTATTTTGGAGCACCCGACACAAGCACAGCTAACTGTTCATGTTGCACGACTAGTAAGTCTTTTATCAATTTTCCATCCCAGTGAAGGGCACCACATTATGGTTGAGCCTCACATTAAGGGCACCACATTGGGTTGAGCCTCACATTATCTATAACACTCTCAGCAATCCTCTGTCGATTTAACATTCTACTTCGACGAGATGTCGATCTGGAGATATCAAAATCATCCAAGTTTCCACCAGCATACAATCATAGTTGTTCTATTATCAGACAATTTCAGCCTGTCTGCTGCAGAAGTGATTTCCTCGCATTGCATAATTCTTTTGGGGAGGTGAAGAGTAACAAATTCTGATCGTCTATTCATTGGAGGTTCATAATTCAAGTCCCACCCTAAACCGCTATCTACTTCAGCAACAGCAATATTTTCATTAATGTTCTGTTCTTCGTTATTAACTTCCATGTCCTCATCATCCTGATTGTCCAGTCTACCTTCTTTTTCTACTCTTTCTTTTTCTTCATCTCTAAGTATGATTTTCCAATTATATCTGACTTCTTTCATTTTTGCTTTAATCTCAAAGATTTTGTCATGCCCGTCCATGGTCGCCTTTCTGTCTTTTTTTTTAATCTAAATAGAATGCAACATCACCATCTTTCTTTTGGGCAGTCAGTAGCTTGGATTTCATGATTTCCTGTATGGCATCAGGTGATCCAATATCAAAAAGACTATCCAACTTGGCCAAGAAGTTAACACGTTTTCCGCCAGCATCACTTTCGCGATTCTTGTTCTTCAACAAGCGGTTCCACTCATTCCAGAGACACATAAGATCTAACACCAAATTTTGTCTTGTCTTTGTCTTGATGCGTGCCATGTTCCAGAAAGTTACAACAGCGTCAATTACTATATAGCCAATTTCTTGATTTGTTACATGATTTCGGACATTTTCTGCATCGCGTTGTAAAAAAATAAAAAATTTTAAAACCTGTCTGCAATCGGGTAGTTTGGAACCAGTTATTGATGGTGATGGGTGTCCAATTAACCAAAACTTAGTAGAGGCACGAGTTACAGGCCTTGTTGTTGATGATGATGACGGTGAAGGCTGGTCGGTTGTGTCTGACAAACAACTGGAACTGGTTGGCAAAGACTTGAGTTC
The DNA here is from genome assembly GCF_058129835.1 of Hydra viridissima. Classification (NCBI taxonomy): domain Eukaryota; kingdom Metazoa; phylum Cnidaria; class Hydrozoa; order Anthoathecata; family Hydridae; genus Hydra; species Hydra viridissima. The sequence goes on from NW_028324312.1 coordinate 4,171,542, forward strand.
AGTTTCTACAACTTTACCACTTCTTGTCAACATTTCAGTTTTAATTTATTTAAAACAGGAAACAGCAAAATAATTATAACAGTCAATATTACATATTAAATTGAGTCAATATCATAATATTAATTTGCTTGTTTATGAAATTTGTAATCAATGCAAAAATGTGCTACTGTTTTAACCCATTCGTGCCATCTCTATAAATCGTAAAATGTAACAAAAAACTCAGGCACTAATGGGTTAAAGAGGAAATTGGGGCTTATCTTTAGGGGCTTTGAGGGGGCTCTAGAATAGTCATTAAAATTTAGTAAAACTTTTTTTTACACTGTACACAAACACTAGAATGGGAAAAAATTCAATTTGGGTGGTTTTGAAAATTTTTTGCATAGTGGACACCCCTAGTATATATATATATATATATATATATATATATATATATATATATATATATATATATATATATATATATATATATATATATATATATATGTATATATATACTATATGATATATGACATGATATATATGCCATACAGAATATAGTATAAAGATATATTCTTTTTTATCATGCTTAAAAAAGAATATGGCAATATTCTTTGAATACACTGTAGTACTTAAAACATCATGAAAAAATAACCCAAAATTCTTCAGATTTATCAACTTGTTTTAAACAAAGTTATAGCAAGTCAACCTGTCTAATTTTTATCAGAGTATAGAGTGATATTGTAAACTTGTAATGTTGGAATACTTTCTCTTTTAGGGACCAAAGTATGTTAGTATATCATGGAGAAAAAAAACTTCTACATTATTATAAATACAATAAATTTTAAAATACATTATATATTATGAATAATGTATAAAACATATGTATTGTATAATGGTAAAATAGTTAATAAGCATGAATTGTTTTTCTAAGAAATGATTTGAATTATCTATTCTAAAAGTAAATTTAAAAAATGTAAAAGACTAAGTAGGTCTCAATGATGTTGAATATTGTATCAGCAACTACAACTTTTAAAGAATTTTGTGTTTTAACAATAAATGAAAGTTGGCAAATGAAGAAGTTGGAACTAGAACTGTGTCTAGATTAAACCAACAAAGAAACATTGTGTAACTCATTAATATTTTTTAAATTTAAACCTCTCTGTTTAGAACTCATAGACCAGTTTTAGCCAACAAAAGCAAGAAAATGTCAACAAAGATTCAGCAGATCATTATAGGCATCTTTCACTATTGAATAAATTCTAGTGGTTCAGTCTTTTTATTGTTCACTTATTTGTTTATCATAAGATTTGTACTTATTGCTCCATCTAAAATTCTGGTTTATAAAAGACCACCTTGTTTTTAAAAATTAAATATTGGGTCACCAAATACAAAGGTTGTTCCAAAACAAGTTGTAAAATCACAAGGATCACAAGCACCACACAATAAGGATTACAAACAGCATTAGCATTTCAAACATTGTGAGCATCACAAAAATTACAAGCATTACAATTTTGGAAATTTGCTTGTTATCACAACAATGATGATGATGATGATGATGATGATGATGATGATGATGATGATGTGTTGTTTCGCATAAAAAAGATCGTTTTTTAGTTGTGCGTAAACGCCGATGTATCTTTGTAAAATTCAACACAATTTATGTACAAATTAATTCCCTAGGTATTCACACATATCTTTTCACACATATAATTATTTACAAGTAGGCATTCCCTAGGCATTCACACATATCTTTTCACAAATACAATTATTTACAAGTAACGCTATAATGACATATTCTTTACGCACATAACTATTCACAAGTAACATTATAATGACATATCTTTTACGCACACAATTATTCACAAGTAACGCTATAATTACACTCCCCCTTGGTCATAACGACCACTTCACCTCATGGACTATATCGCTCAGGTGCCATCCTTTTTCGGGTGCTTCTTCGCAATATTGGCGTCTGGTTTGTCTCGTCTTCAGGTAACACAACGCACAGCTCTTCATCATCCTCTAGATCCTCATTCGACTTGTTATCAACTCTGACGGGTCTTAGGTCGCGTATGTGCCGGCATACTTTGTCCACTTCTACCGTTTGCTCCGAAATGATTCCTGTAATTCTCCCAATCTTGTATTGAGAGTCACATCGGTTGTCCGGGGGCTTTACCCATACTTCATCGCCAAGTTTAAACTTGTTGGTGATCTTCTCATGAGGTTCATATGCGTTTTTATCGTCGTCAATTCCTCTAACTCTAATTTCGTAATGGTATAATTTATTTGCGGGTGCTGTAGATGACTTACAATGGTCTTTTGGGCTGACGTTATACCAATAAACTGCCTCGGGTATGCTGCACGGAACTCTCTTCGCCGTTCTTTTCACTGTTCGATGGCACTGATCTGCAATTCCATTCCCTGAAGGAACGTAAGCGCACCTGAAGCGAAGTTTAACGCTCCATTTGTTCATAAATTGTGAAAATAATGTGCTTCAAAATGCTGTATCATAATCCGTCAGAATTTCGTTTGGACCGCCTCGTTCAAGAAAGATGGCGTTTAATTCCTGAATGACACATGCACTAGTTTGGTCTTTAAGATGGCGCCATATTGCATATTGTGAAGGCCCACAGTCAATCAGGGTAAGAAAATGTTGCCCCTCATAATGAGTTATATCCATACCAAGCCGTTGCCACGTCCCTTTTACTTCGATCTTCCCTTTCGGCCACTTTATCGGACTTGGATCAATTGATTGGCAGGCTACACATTTTTCAACCACTTACCTGACTTCTTCCCTGCTTACTGATGGGTCAATTCTACGAACAAAATACAATGTTCTCTTCACACCATAATGTCCCGTGGACTTATGAACATGGTTTATTTCTTTGGGAGATAGAGAAGCACTAATCGTTCCACCTGCAGCAAGTTCAGTTGGCTTATCGATCATTTTCAACCAACTTCCAGGCACTCGAGTAAGTACATCGGCTAAGTTAGACTCCGAGGGTACTAGTTTAATATCCACTCTGAGTTTGTATTCGTCCACAATATTCGTAATGGTCTGAAGCCGTCTTCTAATCAGCATTTCGTTTGAAGCCTTTGTCTTCAATCTAGATTTTCCAGTCAGTGCATCGGTGACCCAATGTAATACTGCTTTCGAATCAGTGCAAATATGCAAGACATTCATCTTCCAATTGACACCCATGTTTAGTCCTTTGATTACTGCATCGAGTTCAGACATGTTTATATGTGTTGTATCATCTTTTGTTAACCAACAAGCGTCTTCGATTATATTGCCATCAACTTCGATACTCACACCTAGCGCTAGTGAACTAGACTCCACCCACACTGTTGCCTCGTTGCCATAAACATTCCAAACTCCTTTGGCAGGATCGTCGTTACGTGTTCTTTTTACCATATCGTTCACCATTTTTTCAACAAAATTGTATTGTATCTTCTCATCCCATGTTTTCGTTAGGGCGTTTGCCGTCCTTTTAACAAATGACGAAGCTACACGCAACCAACCACAAACTGGAAGATTCCCTGTCATTTTTCCACATAAAGAGAAGATTTTTCGCCTCGTTAGAGAACTTGGAACTTCACCAAAATCGTTGTCTCTCTTCCAAAATAACTTCTTATTTTCAATTCCAACTTGTAATCCTAGAACTCTCGCCCCTTCGGACAAACGAACCGCCGGCTTACAATGTAGTCCATACATATCCAAATGATCAAGTACACTGCGAACTGATACGATGTCTTCATTTACAAGAATATCATCAATGTATGATGATGTTCCCTTCCAGATCTTTTCGTCTTGCGATAGAACTTTGTCCAAAACTGCTTTCATTATAACGGGCGCAACGTTCAGGCCAAATCCCAAACGTGTTAAACAAAACCTATGTCCACGGAACACAACAGTTTGGTAAGCCCAGAGTTCCTCGCTGATTTTGAGTTGCATGTAGGCCGAAGATAAATCAATAATTGAAATATTTTCTCCAAGCTGTCTCCAATCTCGAAGTTTGTCAGCACATGCATCCGTGTTCGCCGTAAATGGTTCAATAAACGTGTTCAGCTCCCTGAAGTCTAACACTGGTCGCACTTTCCCTTTGTTTTGCTGCACCACTGCCATAAGTGGAACCAAACCTTTTACTGGACCGTGTTTTTTCGCTTCGTACTTTTGCAGCCATTTTTTCTCTATCCACCCTTCAATTTCTTTTTCGTAATCGTATTTTATGCCGATGGGGATGGTATATTCAGCAATTCTATTCACCAGATTTTCAGGTTTGGTATTCCATTTCCACGCAATTATCCATTCTCTATTTTTCTTTTCAAATGAAGCTGTGAAATCCTGAGCCGTTATATTCATATCATGAACATCTATTGACAAATCGCTTTTTAGACCAAGTAAACATGCTTCTTTTTTCATAAAACAAACATCCCGCGTTGCAGAAATCGATACTCCACCAAGTGCCACTATTCCATTCATACCCATTATGAAACAAAAACCCAGTGGTTTGAAATTGACCACAAGTGCTTCCACATACACTGTATTTCCATTTGGCGCGGTGATTCGAGTTTGGCTAACACCTTCGCACTGCTGTTGTTGTCCATTTACAGTTACCACGCTAACTTCTTTCTTCGTTATTTTTGTCGCACATTTTTTATAGATGATGCAGCAGGTACATCCTGAGTCAATTAGCACATCCTTAAATACACCGTTAATATCCAAGAGCATGGTAGGTAACGCCATTATTGATTGTTTAGGGAGAGAACTGGCGCAGACGTCTTCTCCCTCACTCCGTTTTTTGGACACATTCTTGATATGTGTCCATACTCTTGACACGAGTAACACAGCACATCGCTTGACTCCCGTCTTCTACTTGACTTGTTTCGATAATTATGTCTTCTTAAATGACAATCTCTCGCAAAGTGATTGGGAAGTTTGCACTCATAGCACACTGACTGTGTTTTATCTTCTAGCAACCTCGGATCACTACTTTTCATTGCAGCTACAGCAAATTTTTCCACCATCCCGTTGTTCCGTTCCTCGATCATCAGAGTCCTTGCTCGCGCAAGTATTTGAACAGTTGTAAGATCGCCCATACGAGAACTCGATCTCAGCATCCGTCGAACTTCCTCGGGGAGCCCAGCAACAAAGGCGCACGCGATCGCTTTGTCTGGTAGCCCACCAATTAGGGTAGACAATCTTCGTAGTTCTGCCAAATAAACATCAACTGCTTCTCCATGTTTCAGCTTTCTCGTGACAAACTGCTCGTAGGCTGTGAATGCATCAACGGCAAAAGCTTCAAGCAAAGCTTCCTTTATTCTCTTAAAATGTTCTTTATCAGTCTCTGCTAACTGTTGATACACTACGAATGCACCATCAGTGAGACGGAGAGGAACCACACGTGCCAGATCGGTTACACCAATTATTTTACATACCAATTCAACCTTTTCCAGCCACTCCGCAACTGACTGTTGATCATTTCCACTAAACTCCGGAATTAACTTTAAATCAAGTTTGGTCACCATTTCGCCGAAATAGCTTGTTGTTTCGCATAAAAAAGATCGTTTTTTAGTTGTGCGTAAACGCCGATGTATCTTTGTAAAATTCAACACAATTTATGTACAAATTAATTCCCTAGGTATTCACACATATCTTTTCACACATATAATTATTTACAAGTAGGCATTCCCTAGGCATTCACACATATCTTTTCACAAATACAATTATTTACAAGTAACGCTATAATGACATATTCTTTACGCACATAACTATTCACAAGTAACATTATAATGACATATCTTTTACGCACACAATTATTCACAAGTAACGCTATAATTACATGATGATGATGATGATGATGATGATGATGATGATGATGATGATGATGATGATGATGATAATGATAATGATGACGATGATGATGATATCATTTCAATAAAAACAAAACAATAATAAAATTAAAATCAGTTTACTTGAAGTACGATTTCCATAGCTTACAGCTTCAGCTAATGGTGTCCATCCATCATTGTTTTTTATACTAGAGTCAGCTTTCAGCTCAGTAAGGATTTTTATACAATCTAGTAAAAACAAAAACTTAGTAAATCCCTATTAATTGCGTAGGCCAACAAAAAAAAATATTTTTAAAAACTTTTTAAAGCAATTCACCTAAATTTTTTGGGTGCTGAAACCATAATTGGTATTAGTTGTTTTTTTTTGACCATCTGCAATTCTCTGACAATGGCACAAATTATATGTTTTAAAATAAGGAAATTTTTATACATTAGGTAGTAATTTTCACTAACAACTAAATTACAATTCAAGTATTTAGGTGCTTATTTTCTTATATTTCCCTTTTCTCTGTAAAAGTTTTGTTGTTCCTGTGAAGTGACCAACAGTAATCACCCATCATGTTGATATTTCACCATCCCTGGTATTTCCATCTCTTTTATGTCCTAAGAAACTGTTCAACCTGCTCTTCCCTCATATCATTCAAGTTTTTAGGAACAAAGTCAAGAAGGCTGTGCAAGAAATTAATTAAATTTTCTCAGTTTTAATTTTCTCTAGTTTAAGTATTAGCAGGGTTCTTCTCAGACTAACTTTTTCATTTTTAATTAAATATTAACAGGCTCAAAACAATGTTAATATGTCAATATCAAATACTATCAAATAATAGGATATTACCTCAATTTTGATAGTAAGATATTATTATGATGCTAAGATAATAAAGAAATATTGTAAGATATTAAGGCATTAATGTAATAAGGTCACAGTAACCTAAAAAAGTTATGTTTTCACACCTATAAATAGGTAATATCATTGAAAGCCATTAAGTTATTTCTGAGAGTTCAAACATAAAAACTTTTTTAGGGTCACAAATTTTATGGATAGTTTTACTTATTATATTTACCTTTTTATTATTTTATTGAAAAATATTAAACACTAACTGCATGATAACATGCATACTCTAAAAATGCTTTCATACTATCATGATGAGTAACTATATATTAGGATAATCCTTACAACAGTTATTACAACTAAACAACATTTAGGCATAGCGTTCTAGTCTTAACATTTAGGGGTGGCCCTCTAGTCTTAAAGTTTGATTGATATGATGCAAAAACCCTTGGTTTTATATACAATACTGCTCAAAAATTTAGCACACATTAGATTTAAGTTTCATTTTTCTTCTTTTAATTGAGTTTTTAGGCGGTAAATTTCTTATGCTTTTTCTATCTTTTTTTATTTACAGTTAATTAAAACAAACCTTATATAGAAAAAAAATTTTTCGTTATTTTAACCATCTATTTTAAACTTAAACAGAGACAGCTACTTCAAGCGGTGTAAAAAGCTGCTCATAAGTTTAGCACACTTGCACTCCTATTGCCTTTAAACTGCCGCTTTTTTACTTTTTGACGTCAAATTTTTACTAAAAAGTAAATTTAACTTTCCTTTTTTACATAATAACTGAACAAAAGTTTCTAAGATATCCATAGTACGCATTACCTCATTTGAAAATAAACTTGGTATTTTTCGCTTTAATTTTGTCCATAATTTGTCCAATAAAATGGTAAAAAAATCAATTAGCTCTGAAATAAAACAGAGTTTTGTAGGACTATATCTTGGTGGTTTCAACAGTTCTGAAATAGCTCAAACTCTTAAGTCTGTGTCTTGTTCTGTGTGTACTCAAAACAATTCAGAAATTTGAAAAAACTGGTACTCATGCAGACAAAAACAGATCTGGACAACCAAGAATAACAAGTATCACCGATGATAATAGTATCCATAGAGTTGCAAGAAAAAACCCTAAATACTCAGCCAAAGAGATTGCACAAGAAGTGAACTTGGCTCTAAAAAAACATACCTCAAGACAAACTGTAAATAGAAGATTGATTGATCAAAAACTTTCTTACTAAGTTGCTGCCAGAAAACCACTGCTTAAACCAACTGATCTGTTAAAATGTATCAAATTTTGTAAAGCTATTTTGAAAATGACTATTTATGAACTAAGAAGAGTAATATTTAGTGATGAACCCAACTTTATAGTTATTAACCGAAAGAACAGAGTGATTATCTGAAGACAGTATAATGAGATGTTTCATAGTCGCTTCATTGTGCCACCACTACAAGGTGGTGGAGGTTCAGGAGGCATATAGGGTTGCATCACTTATGACGGCCCAGGTCTCTGCTACTTATACAATGGTCATATGGATCAACATAAATATATCGAAACGCTTGAAAATCATTTAATCCTGACTAGAGAGATCTTTTTTAGCAATGAATCGGAGTGGCAGTTTCAACAAAACAACACCCCTTGTCACAAGGCAAAAATGGTGACTATTTGGTTTCAAGAAAACAACATTAAGGTACTTCAGTGGCCATCTAGATCACCTAACCTTAATCCAATTGAAAATGTATGGACTGTACTGGACCACAAACTCACTAAAGCTCCCGTAACATCAGCTGAACATCTTAGGGAAAGTTTAAAAGAGTCGTTCGACAGCTTATCAACTGATTATTGCCGAAAACTTTTTGATTCGATTAAAAGAAGATGTGAAATATGCATAAAAAACAAAGATGGATAAATCCCTTATTGATCTTGCTATTAAAGCAAACTTAGATCCAGGTGTGCTAAACTTATGAGCAGCTTTTTTTAACTTTTTTTTTATATACTAACTTTGATTAAATATATTTAGTGATAGACACTAGTTTTTTTAATTTTTTTTTTCTCTTAATGTAATTAAAAAAGTCAAATAAATGTTTTGTTTTTTAAAAAACCTTGAATTTCTTATTTTTTACTTTTATTTCATTTTTAAAGAAAAAAACGCAACTTAAATCTAATGTGTGCTAAATATTTGAGCAGTATTGTATATATATATATATTTTTCTTTATTCGTAATAATACACATTTATTTTACTTCTATATATATAAGATATATATCTTAAAATTGTGTCATAATATATATTCTATGAAATGCTGGTGTAATCAAAGTAGTTGAGTATATTGACAGCAAAAGTTGTGGTGAATTTCAATATTCATTCAGCAATCAGCTAATTATTAGCTTTATTTAACCAACTATATTCAAGCAATTTGGATTGGACTGATTCTGGATTGCACACTGTTGATCAGTTAAAAGTTATTACTTGTGTTGCAAAATATAGCTATTGAATAACCTTTAGCCAATAATTGTGTAACTTGTACAGATATATGTACTAAATGTACTGACTTTAAATCCATTGTTCATAATAATTGGTTATATTTGTTTCAGGGTTTAAAATGGAAACCAGAGAACAAATTTTACTTAACTATATTTCTCATTAGTAAAATATTTACTCATAATTCATATGAGCATAACATTTATCCATTTAAAATACCTGACAGCAGTTCTCCTCTCTCAGAGATAGGAAAAAAGAAAAGATCAACTAATCAGAAAGGTCAACCAAGTTTGATTAGAGTGCTGAACAAAGTGGAATCAGAAAAAAACAGCATACACCAGAGAAGCAGGAGGTAAAAGTGAGGCATCAAAAACAATTACAAGAAGCCTGTATGAGCCAGGTTATTCTGGAAGCTGAAAATTTATCTGTTTTAAGTGATGCAGGGTCTTGAGCATTTGAACCAAAGTTCCTTCTTGTTAGAAAGAAGATGAATCATAAATAAGCAAAGTATTGGAAGGATTGGTAGTCATCAATAATAAGACTGAGGGGTGGTTCTTTTTCAAGATTCATAAAAACCTGACAAAAGACAAAGATCAACTTCAGTTTCTCCTTCAGGTCGTCTGTGGCTGTCAACATCAGTTTCCTGACTCTAATAAAAGAAACCTTTTAGTATATAGCAGTTCAATAAATGAAACTAGTCGAATTAAACACTGATGAATACTCTTTAGCTTTGCTAAACTGTGAAACTCACCCTTTGTTTGAATACTTATGCTTAGTATGTTTTATAAAGGTTTAATTTATACTTTTTTATTTAAAATTAAAATTGTAAAAAAAAATAAAATTCAATAAAAATTTGGTTAGATTTATATTGGAATGAATTTCAAAACTTCATAATTTAATAAAAATTATTAGAAAAATATAAAAACTAATTTTGCTCAAAATTTATTATTTTTGTAGAGCTGTGGTTTCTCTTGGATCATCCATGCCAAACAAGTCTCCCTGCCTTAGGTTTTTGGCAAACTTCAATTGCAAAGTGTATCAAACATTAGTGGCTGTTTCCTGAAATAAATACTCTTGGTTTTTATTTTCTTGAAGTAAATAATCTTGGTCAAAATTGTGTTTTATCCTTGCCAGTTCATTGTTATTAATATTGCTCAAAACCTGAAAAACTAAAACATATAGTAGTTTTTACAATGAGAAATCAGAACATTAGATTTTCAATAACAGTTTCATTAAAACAAATGTAAAAATCCACATATTTTCACCACCAGCCATTTAGACACTAATATCTGAAAAGGTTTACACTGAACTGAAGCCTATATTGAAAAAGTTAAAAATATCATGCTGTTTCAGAGAATATGGTAGACCAAGTTACATTAATTTTTCTGATACTTCTTTCTTTGTTTGTTTTTTTTGTGCTATTTTAGTAGATACTGTTAAGACTGTAATAAGAAGAAAAGCCACACATTGTCTTTTTGAGTGCAATTATAAATTATTTTAAATTTACATTCACAAGTAAATGGTAAAATGTCTTATTTAACAAAATAAGATAGTTCAGTTAGAATATAATTTGATGAGATCATAAGCAAATTTTTTGTAAAGCTACTGACACCATCCTGTTAACCAACTTATCAGCAATTAAAAAAATAATATTATGAAACTTGCATCAAAGTATTTTCCTGTAATGTTATCATTTGAGTAAAAACACATGTGGTAAGTCAATCAACAATTATGCGCATTTTAAAGGCAAACTAGACATATTTAGCTTTCAAAAAGAACAAGGCTGAAAATTTTCTAAATTGTTACTTCTATTTATTCTTTAGTTGGTTGAGAAACATTTTAATTTTTGTTAGTACATTCTTAAACTATGTGATTATTTTTTTCAATATATTTTAAATAATTTAACAAAAAAAGTTTAATAGAGACAAAGTCTTTGAAAGAGAACAATATGATTGTTTTACCAGGTTAAACCAATGATCATACTAAATTTAGCCAATCAGAATGTTATAAAAATAAAGAAAAATGCAATATTAAAAAGTCATTGCAATAACAGACCTCATAAAATTATGTGAATTCAGCACTATATGACTTTTTTTGTAAAATATGATTTTGATTAAAGCCAAAAGGGTTTAAAAAAAAATCATTAATCTTACATTAAAAAACAAAAGATAAACAGGCAAGGAACCCACTTAATTAAAATTAAAATGAAATGAACACAAAAATTACAGAAACTCTTCAAGTTAATGAGATTCAGTGACAGATTCTAGTGAAAAATGATGAAGAAATAATCAATAAAACTCAAGAAAAACTTGATAATTTAAATTGATGAACATATGATAGAGAATCTCATTAAGAGATGAAAAAATATAGCTTTTCACCAAAAATATGGAAAATAAAATATATCTACAATTTTTTCTCAGTTACTATATGGTTGTATAATCTAGACATCTACTAAACTTTTTTACTAAAATTCTTTCAAAACCAAACTTAAAAAAAGGAAGACCTTTTAAATTAGAGATCATTGATCTGATTAGTTTTACAGTAATGACCACTGAAGTCATTTGATGTCAGAGGGAAAAAATTTTATGAACTTTATTCTAACTTTATTTTAGCATCAATATATAAAGACTTCATTTTCAAAATTTTGCAATACCTGACCAAAATGGTATATTAAAGTTGCAACATCAAGTTTTCATTCTGTATGTGTATAGACCATAAAATCATACCACAAATCAGAATAATAAACTTACAAAAGAAGTTTAATAACTTATAATACTAATTTCAGGAACCTAAAGAAACAGGACACTAAAAATTAGATTCTTGTGTAGATTTGTCATATAATGAAATAACCCTCAGGTGTTTTTTTTTAATGGTGTGTAACTTTATTTACCTGCATGCCCTAACATAACTGCCAGATGAAGGGCTGTATTACCTAGAAGAAAAAATTTATAAAATATATGAATTTATTAAATTTCATATAAACTTTGCTATGAAAGAAAATAAACGATTTGCTCACCTGTGTGTGATTTCTACTTATAAAATTATTAGATTTAGAAATAATATTTAAAAACCTATAAAAAGCCACTTTCTAGTTCACTTTCTAAAAATAACTTAGTAACTATGTTAAGCAGCAAATAAAATTTTAGTCAAAATACAATTAAAGAGCTTATTAAAAATATAATAGAAACTTTTAAAGATTTTGAGAATTAAGTTTTAGGTGTAATTACTAAATTACAAGTGTTTTCTTATTATTTACTATTTCATATTTAAATGATGACCATATAATCCCAAAACAACTTATAAGAATGCTGAAAACTAGTTTACATTACAAGATACAGTGAAAACAAGTTTTTGATACAGAGGTAAAGGTTAAATGATTAGAAATGTGACAAAAAAATAAACATTTCTTGATCAGAAATTAAAAGTATAAAATTCTACATTAACAAAAACAATCAATTAAAGTTACTTGATAAGTGATTACATTTATATTCAAATGCATCTACTTAAAAATAATCAGTCTATTTTGATATTTATTTTACTAAACCAAATTCTTTAAGTAAACAAACTGAACAATTAGGTCCTTGATGATGTAAACAAACTTAGTAATTTTAAGAAATAAGCTCACCAAATTTATCTTTCTCGTTTATCTCATACTTTCCAGATTCAAGCAGAAAGGTCAGATTTTTAACATCATTATTAAATATTGCTTTATGCAAATCAAGTCGATTTGTACTTTCTTGGTCAATTTCAATTGGTTGCATGCCTAGGTTTTAAAAATGCAAACGTAAAAATATTAACAAATACCTTTAAAAATCTATAATATGTATTTAACTAAGTTTTTATATAATCTCAAACATTTCAGTTCATTTAATATACCGAAATCATAACCATAATTGAATCATTTCATAAAATTATAGAGTATTATAGACAACAATAACTGAAGGTATAATTTGTTCTGATAATTTTTGTAATATTTATAGTGTTAATTGACAAAAGCGATGTTTATGCACTCAAAACAATTTCTGAAAAAATGCCACCTCTAGGAATTTTACGTAAACTTTAGGTAAGTTTACACAATCACATTTCTTAAAATCCATGCGAATTACTTTTCAGTGGTCAATTCTAAAAAGAGTGAGTCTAGTATATGCGGAAACCATGCGTGTGTGTCCATGCGATTTTTTTAGAGTTGATTGATTAAAAATGTATGATAACATAAGTGAGGATATTCGCATCCGTTCTAAAAAAGGCAATCATTATGAGGAAATTAAAGAAAACTTGTTAAAAATTCACCATATAAGAGTTATTCAATATCAATATGAATATCAATATATTTCGTGTTATGGATGTTACAAAAAACACAGGTCATTGCAAAAAGTGATTCACTAATAAAACTCAATGACCTAAATAATATAAAGAAAAGACAAGAGAAAAACATAAGAAATAAACTAGTCACATAGTAAAAGTAGAACTTTACAAAAATTTATAAGTAACATTTATAAAACAGACTTTTAAAAGAGATAAAATATAAGTCAAATATTTATTATAATGTATTCACATATACATACATATATACACATATACACAAATAAGAAATTATAAAACGTACGTAAACATAAAGAAAAAAGTTATAGAGGTAAAGAATAAAGTTAAGCGTAACTTTTTATGTAGAAATGATGGAGTGACTTTAAGAACAGATTCTTAGATCTAAGGATAAAATCTGTTTTTAGGATGTACGGAAGAGTGCTCCAAGAAAGGATACACTAATATGTAATGGAATTTATTCCATGTTTGGTTGTCTGTTTTTGTAGGATGTTTAAGTTGTTAAAAGTGACTGATCGTAGGTTATGCCCACACGTTGTCCTACTATTAAAGTAGTTACGAAATATTGAAGGAAGGAGACCGTGCTATTGATCCCAGGCAAATGAACAATTTAGAAACTGAATTAAATCATAGAAACGAAGAACTTTGGATGTAAGATACAGGATATCAGTAGGGAAGTTTCTTGGGCAAAAATTTATTATTTGTATTGCTCTATTTTGAAGCGAAATAGTTTTAGAAAGACAGACGGTTTTAGATTGTCCTCAAACTTAACTTGCATATTGTAAATGCGAACCAAAAATTTAGTGATGTATAGATAGTTATGTTTCAAAGTTAACGTAATGTCAAATTTTTGCTAACATACCGTTGGAACGGTTTAATCTTAGAGTAAGGTTATTTATGTGTGCTTTAAAAGAAAGTGTCTTATCTATCACAACACCAAGATAAGTTATGTTACTAGACAAAGACAGCTTTTGGCCACTTATCCTAAAGTTCAAGTATTTTGGAAGATTCTTGTTAGTTTTTTTAGAAAAGATAGTATATTGCGTCTTAAATATTACTATTTCTGTTTTTTTAGTATTCAATGAGACTTTATTTGCTTGGAGCCATTGAACAATACTGGCCATATCCTAATTAATATATTTATTTAGTTTTTTGAGGGAGTTTGTCATTAATTGAAGATTTGTATCCTCAGCAAAATGATACATACAGTATGCAAAAAAAATAATCGTACACTTGAAAAAAAATCATAATTTTAAAGATTGCATCAAAAAAATGAGTTTTCCATTAAAATACTTGAAATTTTTTTTTAGATATCTTATCAAGTATTGTTTAAAGAACTTATTTGTCCATTAGTGAATTAATTGCTTTTCATACCAATTGAATTTTACGCAGTTGATCTAATAATGTATAAAATTGACTGCAAAAAAAATAATCGTACGCTGTCAAAATAGGTCGTTATTTTAGCATAAATCGAGCAAATTGAACGATCAAACTAGTTAGTAAAATTGAAAATATTAATTTTTTAAATACACTTTCGTTCTAGAAGTAAAATATAGCGTTTCAGCAAAATGGTGTCAAGAAAACAACGTTTGTCTCTCCATCAACGAAGCCTCGTAGTTGATTTGAAAAATCAAGGAAAATCCTTCCGTCAGATCCAAAAAGAAACAGGAATTCCTTTTACGAAAGTGTCCTCAATTTTTAAGAAGCATAATCTGATTGGAACCGTTGCTAGTGTGGCTGGGAGAGGACAAGAACGCAAGACCACCAGTGCAATTGATTGCAATATCATCATTAATGTGAAGAAAAATAGATTTGTTTCGGCAGCTAAATTAGCTTTAAAAGTTCAAGAAGGTCACAATACCACAGTAACCCTTCAAACAATTAGAAATCGTATTAGAGAACAAGGATATGGAGGTAGAGTTGTTCGAAAAAAACCTTTTTTAACTGCAAAACAAATGAAACGTCGATTAGAATTTGCAAAGAAGTACGAAAAAATACCGATATCATATTGGAAAAAAATTTTGTGGTCAGATGAGTCAAAATACAACCTCGTCTCATCGGATAGAGTTCAGAAAGTGTGGCGAAAAAAAAGAAGAAGCTTGTAAATTAAGTTGTTTGCAAGGTAGTGTAAAGCATGGAGGAGGAAATGTGATGGTTTGGGGTAGTATGAGTTGGAAAGGAGTGAGGATATTGACATTTATTGATGAAAAAATGGATGCTTCAATGTATTGTGAAATTCTCAAAGCCAACTTGCGACCCTCTACTAAAAAATTGAGAATGGGAAACGATTTTATACTACAGCAGGATAACGATCCAAAACATACCGCTAAGAAAACGAAGGTTTACTTTGAAACAAACAACATTAATGTTTTGGAATGGCCATCTAAAAGTCCAGACTTGAATCCTGTAGAAAATTTGTGGTATATTTTGGACAGAAAAATTGGTGACCGAGCATTTAAACGCAAAGACGACTTGAAAGAAGCTATAATGAGCGCATGGGATAATATAACAACAATAGAGACTCAAAGTTTGGTCAGCTCAATGCCAAATAGTCTAGCTGAGACCATCAAGGCCAAAGGAGGCCCCACTCGATACTAATTTTCATGAAATTTGATTAGTATGACATTATTTTTTAACTGTACGATTATTTTTTTTGCAGTCAATTTTATGCATTATTAGATCAATTGTGTAAAATTCAATAAGTATGAAAAGCAATTAATTCACCAATAGACAAATAAATTCTTTAAACAATACTTGATAAGATATCTAAAAAAAAGTTTCAAGTATTTTAACAGAAAGCTCTTTTTTTTGATGCAATCTTTAAAATTATGATTTTTTTTTCAAGTGTACGATTATTTTTTTTGCATACTGTATTTGAATGTTTGATAGAAAGATTAAGATCATTGATGTAAATAAAAAAGAGAAGAGGACCTAATATGGATCCCTGAGGAAAACCAATGCAAACGCTTTTAATGTCTGAGAAGGTGCCATTTAAAGTAACAAGCTGTTGACGATTGGAAAGGTTTAAACCATTGGAACGGTATACCGAGTACACCATAATAGTTAAGCTTTGATAGGAGAATGTCATGATCTACGGTGTCAAAAGCTTTTTGTAAATCAATGAAAACCTCTCGAGAAAAGTTTCCATTATCAAGAGCAACTTTTATACTTTCTGTAATTTCGATTAGAGCGTGAGCTGTTGAATGCTTTTTACGAAAACCAAACTGGTGTTTATATAAGCATTGATTTTGGTTTAGGAAGTCGTATAATTTATTATGCATAACTTTTTCAAAAATTTTGCTTAAATTAGAAAGAAGAGAGATCGGACGATAGTTGGTGCAGTCAACCGTAGATCCTTTTTTGTGGACTAGTATACTTGTTGGGGAGTAACTTTTATTTGGCTTTACATTTATCAACTCTTTATACCTTTCCAGGTGTTTTTTATATTATTGATATTGTGACTAAAAAAGTTTGTGTAATATTCCTTTTTGCTAAACTTTATAAGGTTGCTTATACTATTACGATATTGTTTAAACTTTATAAAAAATAAATTTTTCTACAGTCTTTTGATTTTAAATACTTTTTATGAAGTTTATTTTTAATTGATATTGATATCAGAGGGAAAATATTTTATGAACTTTATTCTAACTTTATTCTAGCATCGATATACACTACCGTGCAAAAGTCTCCGCTCATGTGTAATATTTGCAAGGAACAGTAAATGCAATACATTTTAGGATGATTTTAAATATATAAAAAGAATAAAATGTTAATATAAAAAGTTGATGAGGCTAAATCATAATTTTGCATACTTTTTCCTTTTCTTTTTGTTTCAAATAATTTTGTTTACCTTTGTTTTGTTGAGTTCTGCTGCTAAAAACATGGCAGAAATTTTTCTATATGAATAACCTTTTTCACGTAAAATACATATAAAGTTCTTCAGTATTCTTTATTAAATTTAAAACTGCACAAAAGTTTTAACCAAAATATTTTTTGTAAGCTTAGGTTTGACAGTAGCATGATACTTTCCGGCATGGTAAGGATGTTTTCAGTAATTTTAATTGGTTGCTTTTAATAGACTTATGTTTATATTTATACTTGAAAATGGCATTAGTGTGCGCATTTAATGTCTTGAATTTAATAAAGAATTTGAGAAATGGTGAAAGTAAAGAAAGAATATTGCGAAGAACTTCGTGGCAAAATATGTATTTTACGTGAAGAAGGTTATTCATATAGAAAAATTGCTTCCAGGTTAAAAATATCCGAATCAGGTGTGAGATATGCTCTACAACGATTGCATGATATTGGTTCCAACAGTGACAGATCACGTTCTGGAAGACCAAGAGTTACATCACGGCAAGAAGATACGTTTATTGTTGTGTCCAGCAAAAGAAATAGAAAAATTCCAGCCACAATTTTAACAGCAGAACTCAACAAAACAAGGGTAAAGCCAGTATCAACTGATACTGTAAAAAGAAGACTAAGATCAGTCAACTTAATTGGACGCATTGCTGCACGTAAACCTTTGTTGAGGGCAGTAAATAAGAAGAAAAGATTGGAATGGGCAAAAATGCATAAAAATTGGGGATTAGAAGATTGGAAGAAAGTTCTATGGACAGACGAGAGTAGGTTTGAACTTTTTGGTACCCGACGTCGCGTGCATGTTAGGCGTTTACCTAATGAAAGAGTGCTTCCTCAATGTATACAAAGTACTGTAAAACATGGAGGTGGTAATATTATGCTTTGGGGATGTTTTGGCAATGGGTTAACTGGAGATTTAGTTAAAATCACATCTACCATGGATAAACACATGTACCATAATATTTTGGTTAAGCACGCGATTCCATCTGGTATTCGTATAATTGGGAAAGGATTCATCATGCAGCAGGACAACGATCCAAAACATGCATCTGGATTATGCAAAAATTATTTGAAACTAAAAGAAAGGGGAAAAGTTTGCAAAATTATGGCTTGGCCTCCTCAATCACCAGATCTATCACCCATCGAAAAGTTGTGGGATGAACTGGATCGGAAGATCAGAGAAGCAGGTGAAACATCTTTTATTAATCAGCAAATGCTATGGGAACGTTTGCAAAAAGCTTGGAATGAGATAACAGCGGAAACCATGAATAAGTTATTAGCCCGAATGCCAAGATTATGCGCTGCTGTTATACGCTCCAAGGGGGTCTCATATTGATGAAAATAAAATTTAACATTTACAACTTAGTATATTAACATTTTCTTGATTTTATATATTTAAAATCATCCTAAAATGTATTGTATTTACTGTCTAATTCATTGTTTAATAAACAATTAAAAATAAACGCAATTTTCTTGCAAACTTTTGTTACTTTATTGAAATATTACAAATGAGCGGAGACTTTTGCACGGTAGTGTATAAAGACTTCATTTTCAAAATTTTGCAATACTTTTGCAAAATTTTGAAAATGAAGTTGAGAATGCTTTTCGTTAACCAAGGTTAATTATCACTAGTTACTTGATCTTTTGTCAATTTTTTGTAAGGGGCGTGTTTGTTCAAAATACAATAAAAAATTTCGATTAATTTTTTATGGGAATAATTGACATCATTTTCTTCTTTTATAAAGTCATCAACATTTGAAATATCTTGGATAAATTCAGCTTTTTTAAAGTTTTAAAAGCACCTCCTAAAAATAGGTACAGGTGAAGTTTGCGTTCTGGAATGCGGCATTATTATAAACTGAGCAAGATGATCAGATATTGAAGTGGTAAGATTGCCTGAGGTAATATCAGAAGAATAAAAATTTCAAAAAATTTTATCAATTACTGTTTCAGAATGAGTGGTTATGCGTGTAGGCTGTATAATAAAAGGAAAAAGAGAATTTGAAACCATTGATTCTAAAAAATGTGAAACTTCAATTCCATGATCTACTGGAAGATGCAAATCAATTAAATGAAACGAATCTTTCAATTTGTTAAGAATTTAAGAAGAATTTTGAAACGATTTAGCTACCATTTTATTTATATTTAGATTTACTTTCCTTTGTTTAGAAATACTTAACCAGAAAAAGTGATCCTTAGCAGTTCATCAATAAATAATTAAAAAATAAAAAAGTTTTTCTAAAATTTTTATTACAATTAATATGTTAGTGTTTCATTTTTATCAAAAATAATTTTATCTTTTTAAGTTTCAACTTAAAAACAACTTCATCTTTTTAAGAAATAATTTGTAGAAATATTTATACATGAGCTTTATACGTAAGTTTTATACGTTTATATCCCCTCATGTTTTTTGTTATAAGGAAACATTTGAATAATAAAAAATAATCAGAAACTTAGTTATTTTGATAGTAAAATGATTCTAAAACAATTTGACACCGTTAGTAATACAAGTAATACACCGTTAGTAAGTGATCATTTTTTAGTTTTATTCTTACTTTTTGCAATATTTTTTGTGGTATATTAGTAAAATATCATGCAAGTTATAATGCATTTTCATAGTCGAATTAAAAATAGTCAAAAAGTAATCGAAGTGGTGAGGAGGGGTGTTGAACTTAGACAACTTTGAACACATTTTGCTGTTCCTTATTTTAACACATTTTGCTGTTTCTTATTTTAATACTTTAGCAAGAATCTTAATTATGTAAGAGTAGATTAGGTTTTTTAAAATACATTTGGTTCTGATCAAATTTACAAATAACGATAAGCCCGACCTACTATGCTTTTTAAACCACCCAAATTTAAAATGCACCTTAAGACCACCAATACATAAAATGCACTTAACAATTAACCTTACTGAAATATTTTTTCAAAGTAGAGTATATGACTACAGGTTCAATTGAAGTAATGCATGCTTCTGAATGTAAATGCACTGAAGTAAATATTTTTCAACACTTTCAGAAAAATGCTAATAAATTAGCACGGCGACCACTTCTTTTTATATTCGACAAAAAAAAAACACATAAATCAAACAAGGACGTTATTAAAATGGTTTGTTGCATATTAAGATTAAAAAGTGATGATCGAAAGTTTGAATTGAGTTGTTTTCTCTTTATCTCTGAATTCACTACCTTCAAAAATGGTCAGATACCAATTTTCAGCCGGTATCTTCCACTATAACTTGAATTATTTAGGAAAAGGTGAAACTAAAATATCCGGTGTCGTACAAATTTATTTCCCCCAATAAATTTATTTCCGTGGCGCAAGTTTCAGTTGCTAAGGAAATAAAATTATGCGGCTTGCGCATAAAATTGTTTCCAGATATAAATTTATTTCCGTAGCGGAAAAAAATTTGCAGAAAAAAAAGAAAAATGTTTTTTTTAAATTTATTTGCGAGGTAAAGAAGGTAATTTTATAGCAGAATTTTTTAACTCAAAAGTAAACTAGTCACTCAAATATTTATGGGGATCTAGAGGGGGAGCGCAAAATACCTGAGCCCATAGATTTTTGGGGCTGGTTTTATTTACTTTTTTACTGGTATTTTAATTTTTTCTAAATTTTCTTAAATCTATAATACCAATACTGCCAAAATGGGCCCTATTGGAATTACTTAAAAGGAACGTCTGAGTACTTTTAACCGTGCCTTTGAAATATTCTCATAATATTAACTTTACCAGCTGTGAGCAACCCTTAAAACGGATTATTCGTAAATAAATCTATAACAATTTAACTTATCTGAAATGTATTATCATACGACCAGATCAACAAAAAGGCTAGTATCACAACCTAGCCAGCACGGGAACGTACAAAAAACGTACAATTAACGTTTTGGACGCGTTCTAAACGTATGCAAGTAACGACGCTCAACGATGTCCTCTTTAGGCGATTAAGTTCCATATGCGTATAAAATTGATCCTGATATCCCAGCTGACATTTGGTCCGGAAAAGACGTCTTTGAACGTTCAAAAGACGTTCAGAATTTCTTTTAAACGTTCAAAAGATGTTTATTATGCTTTGAGCGTTGAATTTAGTAATCACAAATATTCTTGAGCTTTTTGTGACTTTAACGTTCAAAAAATATGACAGTGACGTAAGTGAATACACAATTAAAAGAGCTTTTTTCCAGAAAATTTAAAGTAACAAAACATATTTTACATTACAAAATCTACAAAACTGACAGTATGGATTTCTTTTTCACGGCCACTACTGCCTTTTCTATCCGCCTAAAAAAGTAGAACAAAAAGTATGAAACGAGCGTGTCATTAAAATCTTCTAAGTCTGATGCCTGATTCATGAAATATGAATCAAGTAATTCACTTCGTTCACTTACCATAAATATAAATCAAAGTTCATATATTAACTTTGAAAAACGAAAAAATTGTCTTGTTCTTATACGTGTTACAGGATATACACTCTATCAAACATATTTCTAAATGAGTATTAGTTTCTATGTCTTAACATGGATAATAAGGTTTAGGCTGAGAAACATTTACTTTTGTCTTTAAAATTTCACCCTTAAGGTTTTTTAAAGTAGATTGACCTATTACATTCAAAGCAGTAAGAATATATGGTCCCAACCACTCCTTAGATAAAAACTCACCTTTGCGATCACGCTTTCTTGCCTTTAATTTCATCACTTAATCATTAGCTATAAATGTAAACATCTTTACACCTTTTTTTGAAACTTTTTTCATGTGTTGCTTGCACTGCTTTTCTTGACCAACTTATATATTTTCTCTAACTTTTTTCTCTACAGCTTCACAATCATTAACTAGCTTTTCTACTGCAAAATCAGATATTTTTCAGAAAAACTACTAGTTAAACTATCATCAGTCTCATTCTGAACATTTATCACCTCAATACCTGGAGAATGTCTTAAATACGTAAGATAAAATGGAGTCATCTTTGTAGACTTCTGGCATGATATGTTCAGTCCATAAGCAATTGCAGATGTGTAACTAATATAAATCATCAAAAAAGAAAATAATAACAAATGAAATTGCACTTTTTAGAGAAAATGAGTTAAAATTATAAAGACTATCAAACCTATCCCAGTCATTCATCTCATTATTAGTATATTTGCTTAAAGCACACTTAAAAGTTTGATTTGTACGTTCATCTTGACCATTAATTTGAGGATGGTATGCTGATGTTACAGAATGTTTAATACCCATTAATTGAAAAATTTTATGGTTAAGCTATATAACAAAAAAATTAAAAATAATTAATAAAAAAAATTTACTACCACAAAGAAAATGAAAGTTTTAAAAAACCTTTTAGCATTTACCTCATTTACAAATTCTCTTCCTTGATCAGTGATTACTTTTTTTGGTGGACCATACATTTGAAAAGTGTTAATCAAAGCAGTAGCTAAAGCAACAGCAGATTTTTCAGGCAATGCCCTAGCAACAATCCATTTTGTAAATAAATCTGTTATTGTTAAAACATATTTATTGCCGTTTAATTTCTTTTTAAATTGAATGGAAAGTTTTTAAATATTAGGTTATGAGTACTGACATGCCTATTCCTGTAAAAGTCTTTGCAGCTAATCTTAGTCCTCGTTTTTCACTGTTCAAAACAGTGTTTGCATACTTACCCTCTATTACGTATTGCCTAATCTCTTCAAGACGTAATTCTTGAGTTTTAGCATTGATCTTAGGCATTGCTTAAGAATGAATGTAAAAATAATATATCAGAATATGCCAATTTATTTATTTATTAAAATTTACTGTAAAACTATACTCACTTTTACTCAATATCTGAATAAAATTTATGGGTGTTATTGTTAAGTCTATATGGGTGTTCTTTAGCTTTCAGGCGGACCTCTTAAGCCAATCGGCGTGCGACTCGGAAATAAATTTGTACAACACCGGCGCTTGTCTGGTTTCGCAACCCCTACTCTTTTTTTTTTTTTTTTTTTTTTTTTTTTTGCAGATTTCGGAAGATCTTTGTCTGAAACGGAAAAAAATAGTATTCATTTTTGTTTTTGACAAAGAAAAAGCACTCTAATTCACATTTAAATATTCCATTTTTCCGTTAAAAAAGGCGCTTCTTTAAACTCCTTATTGAAACTTTTTAATGATAGTTTTAAAACCATTAATTCAGATCACTGAAAGTATTTACCTGGTTTTTACAAGCGTTAAGAGGTACAAAGAACAAAAAAATGGAGTGTTATCAACAAAACAAAATCAGTTTTTAAGTAGTTTTTACACTCCATCTACAATGTTTGTCCATATTTTGCTGCGCCATTGCCTAATACCAGTAAATAACAGGTGATATTTATAAAACTATTTGGAATTTTTTCGAACGGTTTTGATGTCTTACAATAAGTCACTTAACAAATTCGTGTCACCAGTTTTCTTGTAAAGAGAAATTTCAAAATGGCTAGAAAACCAACCGTAGATGAGTTTGATAAATTCTCGTTATTTCAAATTGGTGCGAGGTTTATGAATAATCGTGAAGAATGCGTAAAGTGGTTAAGAAAATTCGATTTGCTTGCTACTGTAATGATTTGTCCCGTTTGCAACTTGCAGTGTAGTGAACAACTGTACACACGCAGTGTAGATGGAATAGCCTGGAGATGTGCTGTCAAAAAGTGTAAAAAGACTTTAAACATTCGCAAAGGTAGCGTTTTTGAGAAATCAAAACTGGAGTTGTGGAAGATCATTGGAATAACATACATATGGGCTCGTAGCGCAGGCCAAAGTCGGGGACTGTCGTAAGAAGATATTCAAAAAGAATTGGATATTGGATGCAGGGAAACTATCAGCGATTGGAACCAGTTTTGCAGAAATTTTGCCGTAAATTACTTTTTGAATAATTTTGTACAATTAGGCGGCCCTGTCTGTGTTGTAGAGATTGACGAATCTCTTTTTGCTCGCCGCAAATATAACCATGGCAGAGTTGTGTAAGGCCAATGGGTATTCTGTGGTTACGAGCCAACAACAAAAGAAGGTTTTTTATTCCCCGTAGCTCAACGTGATGCAGCAACTCTTTTGCCGATAATACATCAATGGATAAAGCCAGGGACGGAGCACAAGGCTTTCAGCATGGTACGTGAACCACTTGCTTCGCTTTGTAGATCCGGCAACAAACGTGAAAACTAACTGAGTTGAAGCAATGTGGTGTCGCAGCAAAGCAAAGTTTAAAGCAATGTTTGGAACACATAGAGACATGATTCTTGACTATCTCAGCAAATTCATGTGGATGCAGAGGTTTAAAAAGCATGCGTTTTTTCACTTTTGGGATGAAATTGCTACTAACTACTCAGTAAATTAGGTGTTCGTAAAACTATTTGATGAAAACAACTCATTATTTGTTGGTTTATATTTCTTTATATATTGTAATGAATAAATTGAGTAGCTTTTCAGTTAATGTTTTAATTTAAGCCACTTTTTTGTTCTTTGTATCTCTTAACGCTTGTAAAAACCAGGTAAATAGTTTCAGTGATCTGAATTAATAGTTTTAAAACTATCATTAAAAAGTTTCAAAATGGAGTTTAAAGAAGCATCGTTTTTAACGGAAAAATGGAATATTCAAATGTGAATTAGAGTACTTTTTCTTTGTCAAAAACAAAAATGAATATCATCTTTTTCCGTTTCAGACAAAGATCTTCCGAAATCTGCAAAAAAAAAAAAAAAAAAAAAAAAAAAAAAAAAAAAAAAAGAGTAGGGAGTTGCGAAACCAGACCAGCGCCAAATATCTATTATGGAAGAATGGGACCAAAAAATGGCATTTTCAGCCTAAATTTTAAAATAGCATAAATTTATGATTCAAAGTACCAAAACTGTCTTTTATGTTAAGGTAGTTTAACACCTCTTCTTTTATCTGAAAAAAATTCAAGCCCCATGAGAGTTGGGCAACTCCAGGAATAAGTGAAAGTGTAACCCATGATAAAAAAAAAACAACAGAAAATTGTCTTCGCCATTTTAAAATCAAAAAATGACTGTCAAAAAAATTTTGTGTTATTTGCTCTACATCGGATTCAGCATCCTCAAAAATGGTTAGGTACAAATTTTCAGCTGTTTTCTTCCACTAGAATAGAATTAATCAAAAAAAGGTTATGCTACAAAATCCATCATGGTAGATGTGGACAAGAAGTATGGCATTTTAAGCTAAATTTTAAAACATCGTAACTTTTGAACCGTTTGGAGGTGGGAGCTCAAATTTTGCATTATTTCATATTTCATTTATAGGTACCACTGGTTAAAATTTAATGAAATCTGAGGGGTATGGAGGGATGGGGGGAATAACTGTACTACATTTACATGGAATTACCTTAAAGCACTTCTCTACACTAATTAGAACATAAATTTTTTAATGGTGTTGTAAAATGGGATCGAACTTTGCTAAAATTATTTCGATTTGTGTTTATCACTGATAATTTTTTTCTCCTCTAAAAGCCGAACCTCTTGAATATTTTATGACTTCGACAATCTGTTCGAAGATAATTTCCCAGTAGTTAGTGTTTTTTGTGATTGAATTAGAAAACTGTTGAAATTTTCTGTAGATCAATTTAGCACTCAGTTTTCTTAATGCAAGGCAGAAATTTTACACTCCGAAATTTTTTCATTGTGTTTCTGGTAATGAAAATAAAATAATTTCTTTACTCACTTTTAGTTAGAGTTATTAATCCAAAATTTGAAGTAATGACAATTAAATGAGTTCATTGAGCTTCTGTGTGAAAAGCTTGATGAAATTATGTTGGGATTTTTTTTTCAATAGAAAAATTTCACCAGCAAAATCTATTAATAAGAATAAAAAATTATTCATCTAATAAAAAAACAAACAAGCTTTGTTCTATAAAACCATTTCTTTATCATAGATTTTTTTGTACATAAATAACGATAATATATTCATAAATATATTCATAAATATATTTACAATTTTTTCCTATTACATAAGTAAAACGAGATTACAAAAATGGAATTTGCTCAACTTTTCAATCCAGTAAAATGTATTTAAAATAATGTACAAAACTCCGATTTTGGCGAATTGTTATTTGACTTCATAATCGACTTTCGTTTCTTTAACTGTATTTCTTTAATATCTTTACGAACCATGGCTTCTTTTTCAATTTGTAGTTCTATTTCTTTACGGTGTTCTTGATATACGGCTATTCGGTAGGTGCCGTTGATGCTGTTGCGTGAGTCTTCGAGACTTTTTTCTAACATCTCCTCTGTAATTCCAAAACTTGATAACTGTTTCAAGGCCTCCTGTTCTGCTACAGAAAGATCGACAGCATCGGTTGCAGGCTTAAGAGAGAGAGATTTTGAAGGCTTTGTGAATTGTACACCTTCCATCCATAGACTTCGCATAATTTCACTTAAACTATATCGATCAGAGGGTACCAAACGAATAATTTGTGTTAACAAAAACCGACACGTTTCAGAGACATGGTCAGGGATAACGAAAGACCCTTCCAAAATTTTACGCTTTAATTTGCCAACGGTGTCGGCACGGAACGGCATATAACCGGTTACCATGAAATAAAGCAAAACACCAAGCGCCCATATGTCCACATATCTACCGATATAATAATCGTCTTTAAAAAGTTCTGGTGCAGCATACGGAGGGCTACCACAAAACGTGTTAAGTTTATCCTCCGGATTAGCAACTGTACTAAAACCTAAATCGCCAATTTTACAAACACCATTTAAGGCAAGAAAAATATTTTCTGCTTTGATGTCTCGATGAATGATGTTACATTGGTGCTAGCAAACAAAAGCAAAAACAAAATTTCAAGCGACAATAAGTTTCTTTTTTTAAAAAAAGCAAAAGTGTTTATTAACTTGAAAGTTTTTTTTTCGGAAAACATAACTTAAAAAATTCATAAGTAATGAAAGAATATCAAAGTATGAAAAGTTGAATTTGAAAAAGTGGAAAGATTTCCAAACAAAAATTGATCATGTTATTTTGTTAACAAATTACTTAATTGGCATAGAGAATGAAATGTACCATGTATGCAACTGCTGAAGTGAGTTGACCGAAGTAAATTTTAGCGTCAGCTTCTGAAAACTTCCCTTCACTTAAGATCTTGTGAAAAAGTTCTCCGTGACAAGCGTACTCAAGAGCGATGTATATCTTAGAGGTAGTTTCAAGAACTTCAAAAATACGAATGATGTTTGGATGATTTAACCTTTCCATAGAGCTAATTTCTCGTGAGAGCAACCGCTTCGTCTTTTCATCGAGCTTGGTTTTATCAAGAATCTTTAAAGCAACTTTTTCTAAACAAGCGAAATTCGATTTAAAACAAACAAAAAAACAAAAAACAAAAGACGAGAAACTCTGAGGTGGAGGACATGACAACCTTTTCAGGTCGTAAATAAACACTGGCCAGCAAATGCAGAATAAAGAGAAAGCCCTTGAGAAAGAAAAAAAAGTTAAAATGAATCTACGCTGTTGCTACGATACCAGCAACAAAAAAAAAAGGTATTCTTTATCAAAACGCTTCTTTTCTTTTACTTTCATTAAAATCGCACATGAGTTACGAAAAGAAAATCCTAATTTAAAAGTCGTAATTTGAAGTTAAAAAGAATTCATGAAAATGCGAAAGCGCGATTTTATTTTTTTGAACCGCCAGCGGCGTATTTACAAACACACAATCAAAAATCTCTCGTATAATTTTCTTACATTGAACGGCTTTGAAAGATGAATAGTATACTGACATTATCAATGAAGATAAAATTACTGAAAGAAAAAAGTTTCGTACGATTAACTTTTGAAGGACTTGAATATAAGAATAACGCGAGAGAACAAAATCTAATCTTTTTTATACCTTTGAATAAACTTATTTACTGTATTTAATGCTTATGAAAACTCCCTTTTAACCAGCAAAAATTAATTATGAATTTTTATTGAGTTAGAATCAAAATTATGCGCACTTTTTCTATTAATATCTTTCATAAAACATGGAAAAATAATATCAGCGACGAAAGTAGCTATATTGCTACCAGTTGATTTCAAGTTTTCTTAAGGAGGGATTCTTAAGGAGAGATTTTTTAGGATACACAAATAATTTTTAAGTCATAAAACGCTATTTCTCGGTAGACATTAAAAACCTTAAAATAATCAAATGTATAAAAAGTTTATCAGTGTTTAGCTTCTGTAGGCGTGAATAAAAACTTTATTTTAAAAATAACATTTTTTTATAATTCTAAAGAAACTTTGTTTGGGATTTACATCACAGTTTAAAGCAAGAAATGTTTCTACTTTAAAAACAAAAAACAAACAAAAAAAAAAAAAAATATATAGCAACATTTGTGTTCGTGGAAAATTTTGTTATTAATATTTTACATTAAAATAATCTGATTTGAGTCAATTTTGAAATTTTTTATTTCTTTTTTTTTTAATTCTTATTTGATGATGGTATACTTGATATCCTTAAGATAATATATATTGCTCAAATTTACTTTTTACTAAAAACATTTATTTATATACTTATTAAAAAAGCATTTTCAATCTAAACTACTTAAACAACTTAAACTACTTAGAATATTTAAAAGATTTAGTTCTTTTAGGGCTCAAATAATTTTAATTTAAAACAGATATAAATAATATTTTGGGCATAATATCTGCATTCAAATTTTTTTAACTACTTCTAAAAGGTTAGTCATCAATTTTTGGTTTTTTATTAAATAATGCACTGATATTACCAAAGCCATATTGCAAGTTAGACTGGTAGAAAGTCAATAACATGTAGAAAGTTTTTCTGCTCTTACACGAATGCAGGTGTGTTGGCAATATCTATGCATATTAAATAGATATGCATAGATATTGATTACACACACTGGGGTTGTTAAAACATTTTGTTCAGCTAAAGGGTTATTTTTCAAAACGATATATAAAAATCATACATATTAACTTTTTCAATACAAGATATTCAATTTTATGATTTTAATAATTTTTGTAAAGAAAAAGATTTCTCTTTTTGTTAACAAAAAAAAAAAAAAAGAAATTTAAGCTTTTTGCCAAACTTTATAATACTTCTTAAAATTTAAAATTAAGACTAGTACTTAAGGCTTTAAACTCCAGTACAAGATTATAATACAATGGCTTTTTCTGAAGCTTTCTAGTAGATGTAATTACATAAATTCAGTAAATAGATATAGTGAAAATCAAGTTTTGCTTTAGTACACAGGTATACTTTTTAGGTAGATATTTTGATTCACTTATACAAACAATCTTTATACATTATTTTGCGTGACAGCATATATTATTGATAGAATGGCTATTTTTATAAAAAAATAAACCATAATATATTATCATTGTTCCTTAAAATTTTTAAAGTTAAAAGTTGCTCATAATCTTTAACAAAATATATGTTTAGTATTTAAATATTTTAGATTATTTTCAGCTTATATTAGAGAATTCTTTCTTGAAAATTAATCAAAAATTATCTACTAAATTGCTTATCAACAAACCTTTTGTTAAACAGTGATATGATAATTTGACTTGTGCAAAGTTTCCACTACCAAGATCACCTCTTATCTTATAAAAACCAATCCTTCTACCAAGTTGTAATTCTTTACAGCATCTTTCATCTTCAGTAAGTTCTTTAATAAGTTTCTGGTAAGGTAGAAGCTCAGGTAAACCATGAATATCATTCGGTTCATTGAGATTATTATTTTTCTCGTTATCTAATATCACATTTTTACTAGCATTATCATTACAATCATTCGGTTTAAAAATGTCAACAGCCATTTCAACAAGTAACCAGAGGGGAATTCTTTAAATGAATCATTCCCCAATCATATAGTACATAAATATCTACTTAAACTAATATCAAGACGGGAGAATATTTTAAAAATATCTCATGTCTTTAATTCTCCCATTTATTTTAAATTAAGTAAAACGAGTTGTGTATAAAAATTACACTTGAGTGTGGAATATTGTTGCTATGACCCTGGTCACCCTTTCCCGAATTATTGTATTTAAATACCGTGGTCAATTGAAAAACAGAGAAATAGGTGTTAAAAATAACGCGGAGGAGCATTTAAACTATTTTTTATTATAGGCTGTAACTTAAAACACTGCCGGCAAAATGTTTGAGAATACTTATGATACGTGTAAATATACAATCATATACAAGCATTGGTAGTATATTATTGAAAATAAAATTTATTTAAAACACCGGTCTGGTACAATTGTACAGTTTTCTGTAAGTAAGAAACAACATTTAAAACATATCTTCTGTTTCTATAAAAAAAATATATATATATATACGTTTTAGATTATCAACGTAACCACTGGATGTTATCTGTCTATTTGTTTTTCAATTTGTTTTTTTATCAGTTTATTTTTTTAACTAGCAAATAAAATAGACAACTTAACCGCTAAAAACTTGATAATTGAATGCCCAGACTCGTAAAAAATGCGATTAAGTTAATTTAATTAAAATGATTTTGAAAAGCTTAGGAAATATTTTATTTCTATTTTTACATTTCGCTCATTAAGACTCATGGGGACTAAATTTAGCAAACTTTGCGGCAAAATTGATTTAAATTATAATCTCTACTTATTACTTCACTTGAATAAACAGACTTCAAGTCAGACTCCACCTAGTCAACGCATTTCGACAAACGTCGCGGAATCATCGGTCGCAACCGCGGGTCACTGCCTACTTTAGCACAAATTCCTTTATTTGATATTCTATAACGCTCTAAATTTTTTACATTCATTTGTTTGTTGACTGCTTACATTAGTAAAATGACAATTTTTACAGAAAAATAATTTAGGTTATTGTAGCCTGACTTATTGCAATATCTATAAGCCTGGAAATTTGCTTTGCTCCTTAGCAGAAACAGGTATATCACATTCTAAATACTTTATGTGACAAAGTAAATAATTTCTTACTCTTAATGTTCTGGTGATGAAGAAGCATTAAAAGACACTGAGTTCTTAGTAACAAAATGGCAGAACATAACTCTGGCAGAGTGAACTGTAAAATTGGATTGAATTATAATAAACAGGCGTGGATTTAAGGGGTAGCCATTTTGGCTATGGCCACATAGTTTAAATTTAACGGCAGCCACATTAATTTTGCGTTTTTTCACTTAAGGAATATCCCTAAAAATTTAAATTTGTCAGCCGTAATTTACGGATTTTGGCTATAGAGATTCCTGCCATGACCACAAAGGTTCTTATTGTACGTTACCGACGTTTTATTCAATCAATAAATGCTGTGAAAAAAATATTAAAATATCGATCTATTATCGAAATTTCAACCGTGAAAATAAAATTTGGCCACACCGTTACAAATTCCTGGATTCGAGCCTGATAAATTATACTTAAAAATTGAACTTTGAAAAAAATCCTTTACTATAAATTGTGCCCATAATTATGAAAGTGGTCCAAGTCAAAATTTAAAAAAAAATGAATTTAACACTTATTTCACACGATTTTAAACTAAATATATTCAATATATTTTTTACGATATCGTAAAAAATGAACCTTTAAAAAGTAGTTGTAATTACAACGTTATACGAAATTTTTTAATTTATTCAAATGCGAATCATTAAATATCTCGAAACAAGAAATATATGACTTAGACCACTTTCATAATTATGGGCACAATTGGTCAGTGTGGCAAACTATTACAGAGTTGTAGAATGCAATGCAACCAGATTTTTGTCAGCCGTAAGGATTTACAGCTTCATACAGAATATAGCGATTTTAAGTAACCTTAAGTAATTTGCACCGATGATTAAAGGTTTTAAGTAACTATTAGTGATATACAGAAATTTTAGGTAATAATCAGCGATTTGTAGCAAATATCACATATTATCAAAACTATTAGCGGCAATTATTATAAGCAAATATCAATCAGTATCAGCAATTATTGGCGGTTATTGATTAGTGAAAGCACAAGTTAATAAAGTTCAATTTAATTCTAAAAAAATATGGCGGTTTCTTTAACTGGTTCCTAGGTTTTTAACAAAGCGAGATGCTCCTTTGGATGTCGAGGCTGAAGGTGGCGCAAACCAGTCGATGTTGATGATCTGTTTGCCGTCAAGAATTTCGAACGACAGCATGGACAAAGTTTGCAGCAGATGAACAACAGTTGATGAGTTCCTTTTTCAGATTCAGTTGGTTCCCGGAAATACTGCCAAATTAGGGAGCGTTTCTGTCGTGCACTTCCTATCTCACTTCCTTGAATACGAGAACGCTTCAGTAAAGGGTGGCCATCTAAGATAACAAATTTAGTAAAACATTAGGCAAAATAATTAATCATATTGTTAAAGTTAATTTTAAACAAAACTTTGAATGCTTCCCATCGTCTCTTGATTCTTTACAGCTTTAAGCAATGCTTGAAGGTACTTAACACCCTGTGAAAAAATTTACAGGCACTAAGCAAAGAAATTAAATTAATTATATTAAACAATCTATTACCTGTTTTTTCGGCTTCGCTTTCATGGGTAGGCAAGTCATCTGGATCTAAAGATAGCGTCGGATTTTCTTTTTCACTTCGTTTTCAGTATCAACATTGCCTAGACTTTGTGATGACAGAGCTTTTGACTGGCTAATAAACATTTTCAAAATGTTTTTCTCTTTTACGCATGTCCGATTTTATTTCAAAGTTATTAAATTACAACCTTTCTAACACCATTTCATAAAACGGAAAAGGAAACAATTCTGAAAACACATAACGATGCTTTACGATCGCTTTTACTAGTTTTGGCCATAAGCTTGGTTTCCAGTAGTTGTAGGAATGTCGTACAACAGTTGTACAACAACTTTGTTTTATAATGGAAACATTTTCTAGTGTAAGTTGCACAACTTAACGTCGGTTGTACAACAAATTTTATGTTGTATAACTGCGGTTGTGAGTTTTGAAAAAAATCTATTTCTGCAACAGTATTTTGTTTTTTGTGCAAAACGCGCAGCTTATTTTTTTAATGGAAACCACACAATAACTGTCGTACAACAATAAAGTTTACAAAATATCGCCATTGTGAGGAATTATTTTAACCTCCCCTGAGACACTAACGAGTCATTACTTTCTTTATGAACTTGACAATATTTTTCCCATCTGACTGCGAATCATACAATTTACTAACTCCAATCCCCTTTTACACAGTAGTACAACCGTCTTATTTTAACACATTGAATACATTAAGACCGTACATACATTAACAACTACATACATTATTACCTACACACATTAGCACCTACATACATTAACACCTACATACACGCAAATTGCATCTTGAAGACGTTATTCACAACACCATAATTTACAAAGCATGGCGACGGCTCCATTTTGTGTGTTAGAAAAAATCTTTAATGCAGATTTTATGAACGAAGTTCAAAAGTTTCCAGTTTTGTATGACAAGTTTGATAAGGAATTTAAAGACAAATGGAAAAAGAAAAATGCATGGGAAGAAATTGGTTGTCTGTCAAACTTCTCTGCTAATCAAGCGGAAGAGAAGTATAAAAGCATTCGAAGTAATTATAAAAGATGGCTGAAATCAAAATGAAATATCTCATCAGGTTCTATAAGAAATTCAGTTCCACCTCAGTTTCTTCAGCTCAATTGGCTAAATACTTTTATAGAATATTGTAAAACAACATCGAATATTTGTTCACCTTATGATTCTAAATTAGAAACAACGAATTTGGAGGAAAAAGTTTAGGTGGTTTGTGAGCAAGTTGAAAATATTCATCATCCATTGAACAAGGAGCTAAATAATCATTTATCTGAAGATGTGACTGAAAAAAACGATTATGTTAATTCTTGTGTGCAAGTAGAGTCAAGTGAATTGACAATTCATACTAATAACACAACTAAAAGAAAAAGAAAAATATTAGATTCTGATGATTTACTTGACAAAACTTTAGTGAAAACATTAGAAATGATTTACTCCAATATTGAAAATCCGACTGAAGAAGAGCAGAATGAAGATTATTTATGAAACCATTAATTCCACAGCTAAAGCTATTAAACCACTATTCCAAAGCCTCGGCTAAAGTTCAAATACAAGCACTTCTTCTCAAAATAGAGTTTTCAGATAAAGATGATACAATCAAGTCTCTCTGTTTAACCTATTAATGTGAATAAAAAATGTAAATATTACATTCTAGCTTATCATTTTGTTAAACCAACTGATGTGAAAAACTACACATTCTGTAAAATCCTTTGTAGTTGTAAAAAGAAGAACCTGATTTTGCAGGAGCCTCAATGCGTACATGTTTTCCATCAATAGCTCTTATGCATTGTGGAAAGTTCTAATTCTGATTAAACTCTTTAATGATGTTTTGCCATTCTTTTATGTCACTTGGGGCTCTTAGAAATATTTTTTTGAGAACTTCCCATATAGCACAACAAGTTTCTTCGATTATATTACAAACTGTAGCTCTCCCAACTCGAAAATAAAAGGACTGAGTTTGTTGTGATTCTCCTGTAGCCAGATATCGAATTGTAATAGTTAATCTTTGCGATGGACAATAGAGACTCTCCACTGGGACAATACTTTTTCGTTAATGAAGATCCGATTAATGAGAAAAGGTGTTCAAGTCTGTCAGGAGACATTCTTAAGTATCGATAAAAAAGTTCCCTATCAAATAGCATCAATTCTTGCACCAAATAACTTAACGCACCTTGCTTAACGCGAATTTTAGATAGTTCTCTGACCCAAAACATATGCTTTCTTTTCTTTACGCTTTTTCGGCGTCTTAAAATTAAAAGTTTAAGAAAAAGTCGATAATTTAGAGTGAGATTTTTTTTTATGACGGCCATTTTTTGTTTGCTTACACTGTTTTTTTTTTTAAAGATTTTTGCGCTAATACAATCTGATGGAAACATTGCGTTGCACAACAATTTACCGCACAACAAATCAAACGAACGTTGCACGATTTTTGTACGACATTTCTACAACTATTTAGGTACGTGAGTATCTGCGATTTACGGCACCGATTTTAAAGATAAAATCTGTGACCATTTTTTCACCGCGTGTTCGAGGTAGGTTTCGTATGGATGGATTTTTCTCGTCTTTTTTTTGGAATTTTATATTGACTTAGATAATATTTTAAAAGTAGAGTGTTGTAAGTTTACTGTAATTTGCTTTTTTTTTTGCACTTACTAACTTTTTTAGTGATTTCATTGCTATTGAAAACTACATTCCTGTTCTGGAAGTGAATTGACATTGAAGGAGTGATGGGTTTTTTTTCTAACTTTTGGATCAATTTTATATATCTATTTTCTATGTACCTGCCAAATTTCATTAAAAAATAATGACACGCTCATATTCTATTTTTCCACGCAGTAAAGGTACCAAATATTCTTCTGTTGAAGAGGTTGGGGGGGGGGGGGGATTCACAATTATGAGCATTTTGTATATTTGACTTTTTTATTCATTAAAAAATTGTTTTTTTAGAAAAATGAAACTTTATTTAAAATAATGGTGATTTTTTAAAGTATTCAAAACGTGATTTACACACAAACACACACAAAAAAAACCATATTCTGCTATTAGTTGAATAAAAATATAACCGAGGTAAAGTAATGCGCTATAAACTAAACAATGAAGTTCAATTATAAAACCACCGTAAGCCGAACGCTAATTTTTTAGGTTGGTTGCAGTTTTCTTAAGCATTCTTTATAATGAATTTTTGTCACTTAAATGGGCATAACTTTTAGTAGAATCATTAGTTTGTTATGAAATTTTCACCATCGTAATACTGATTTAAAGCTCTTTACAAAGATGTATAATAATTAAATATTTGAATAGTTTAAAAATTTTGCACACATACCTAAACTATTGGAAACCAAGCTATAGACTTATAAGAGATGGACGTGCAACCTATTGTTTTTTTTGCGAACCATGCTTGTTGCGCATTGTTACAAATCTTTTGTTTTAAACAATAG
Source organism: Hydra viridissima (assembly GCF_058129835.1). Taxonomy (NCBI): domain Eukaryota; kingdom Metazoa; phylum Cnidaria; class Hydrozoa; order Anthoathecata; family Hydridae; genus Hydra; species Hydra viridissima. The sequence continues at coordinate 4,207,781 of NW_028324312.1, forward strand.
AAATTAAATTATATTAAAGTCTGTCGGATTTGTCGAAAGTTTTTGGTCTCGTCTAACCAGCCGCATCAACTTCCTTTCAGTTATTCAAGATAACAGCAATAAACCAAGTTTTAAGCTTAATTTTGTATAGCTAGACATTCTTAATATTTTAAGAAATAACGCTGATGATGATATGGAAACTGAGATCATTTACTTAACTACTTTAGTACACGTATAGCTAGAGATATAATAAATAATACAAAATATCAACTAGTTTTGTAACTAACTGGAGCACAATGGTTTCATGTCCAGGGAACTAATCCATCTATTATATTGCTGTTGACTTCCAGTTAATGAATATTATAGAATTTTCTACTTTTATGTTTAACAACAGAAATATTTACAATAAGGGATAAATAACTTCTACATAAAATGAATGTAAATGCAATAAAGAAAAAAGTAATTTGTCACAGTATTAAAGAATTTAGCAAAGCCAATTTATGGCAAACCGCAAGAATAACTAAGTATTTAATATTAACATGGTATGATTAACCAGCTATATATAAACTAATTTTTATTTTACAAAAACAAATGGGTTATTATGTAGCTTTTATGACAGATGAAATAACATATGAAATAACGAAAACATGTATTATCAGGCCGCATTTTGCAAGAAAGTTATAAATTTGAATAACTTTTTATAAGGTTTTGTATTATCAAATGAATTATAAAAAATCCCATTAGAAAATAAAACTAGTAAAAATTAATGCATAGTGGAATATATATTGTGGAGCTTATAGAGTAGTCGAGAAATAAAATGGCGACATATCGGAAAAAATACTCAAAAAATACACAAATTTAAGGCTGGTGAATGAAGGACCAAGGAGTTGAATGAAACTAGACCTTGACTAAAAATTTTGTTTAAACTTTTTTATATTTCGCTATACTTTTTTTAGTCATTTTAAAATTATCCTTACAAATCTATTTTATTATTGACGGAACTTTGTTTACACGAAAAAAGTTCCCAAATTTACAATTGTTTATCTTAGAAAAATTATGAAATCTGTTCGTGCCAACTACTAATTTCCTTTTCCTTGGTGTAATTTGTTTAGTAATTTGTCAACGCGTGAAGTAGTTACTTTATCCTGAACAGTCTTATTAAACAAATGCTATAAGAGTTTAAACTAATACCACGTGATCAGAGTTTCTGTTTTAAAACTGTGGGCAGCCATTTTAATAGATTTTTTTGTTGACGGATGAAAATTTAGAGTTTGTCGGAAACTCGCATGGCTCGCTGATTTCTGCGGCCTCTTTGATGTAAAACAATAGGTTGCACTTCCATCTCTCATAGGTCCATGGTTTTGGCTTACCTTGGATTTTTTGTAACAACCAATCAGACTCGAGCATTTCAAATAAAAGGTGAGATAAAATAATTTTGCCTAACGGATTGGGTGAATAATTTTATTTAACTACCAAAAAGGACAAGTGAAAATGTGATTATTGCGATATTATGATCAGGGTAAAGTAGGGTAATTTCGGCGTATTAAGCTACTTTGTTGTTTATAGACAACGGTTGCTTTAACAACGGTAAAAAATCATCTATATAGATGTCCTGCAGATATATCTATTAAATAATAGTTAAAAAGTTGTTTCAAACTTACAAAGTTTTAAATAAAATTTGTTTTACAAAATACTCAAAAATGACGAAATTAGCGACCTAGTATGTTAATTTCCGCACAATGATACGGTAAATTCGGCATACTTGGAAAACGCTTTAATATAAATAAAATATTATAAACAGCTATAAATCTGCATTGTGCATTGTCTTGTATATTGTATTGTCTCTTAAATGGAATTTGTTACACCTAATTGGCATTTAATTAAGGGCGTTGCAATGGCAAATATTAATCATTTTTGAACCACCTATTTTAGTAAAGTATGAATACATCACCCAAAACAGAAACCTTATTAGAAAAATGTGCTTCCAAAGTAAAATTCTAAATAAAATGGTTACTAACTTCTATGATTTCGATGATTATTTCTAAATTCTGTTTAAATAAGAATTCATGTTTATAAGCTCATAAGAAGTTAACAAAATAATATTTTATATAACTTCAATAGTTAAACATAAAAAAATAAAATACAAAATTTAAAGAAAACTTTATAAAAAGAGATTTATTTAAGAAAGTTAAAAAACAGTTTATCAATATATGACATATAACTTTTTTTTTGAAGAATTAATGTTTCATACAGTCATCACAAGTAAATACTTTTTTAGCATAAACACCACATATAACAGCACATGTTTCATGCCACCATCTACAGCATTTATGGCATTTATCCCAATTGTTCTTTAAATATGAATCGACAGGATCCCCATAACTCTATTGACACATTGCACAAAGTTGTTTACTAATTGCACCTTTAGCATCAAGGTTATTCAAACACGTCTTTTGATGAGTAGATATATTTTCTTTAATGCACTTTTTATGTGGCTGCCTGTTCTTATATTTCAAAGTTTAAGATTCCTCTAGCTGAGATTTATATGGTGATCCAGTAATTCTTTCAGCATGATTTAACCTCCTTTTTATACCTGTTCATTTTGTATTTTTAATGTCAAGTCCAGCTAGTGATCCGAATGTAACACCATGAGGTTGTGAGGTTTCATCAGAGGTTGCTAATTCTAATGAATTCTGAAGTGTAAATGATGAGTTTGGTGAAGCAGATTCTAAATAAAAATATTATACTAAAAAAGGTGAATAAAATTAGGCAATATGTAAATTATAAAAATTTGAACTATTTTTTTAAGAAACTTTTTTTTAGGTTAATAAAACAACAGATAAGTTATTATTTTGCTTAATTTTAAAAAAATTACATTTGTGTTTTAAATAAATGGTGGAAGATGCTAAAAATAATACATCTTTTAAAATGATTTACCTTTCTGAGAAGCAATTACACATTCTGTAACAAAATCAATATGATCTAAGTCTTTAGCAGAGTCTAACCCGTTGTCGAGAGTTGGGTACATTTCAGAGGTAATATTTGGTTTTGAAATTTTAGATACAACATGAGTGATCAGTAGCCTTAGCTGCAGCAAAGTCTTCTTCAGTAAACACATATCTATCAAATGAATATATTCCTGACTGAAAATTTTGAACAGTTGCAGCTTTTCCATAAGCTATTCCAAATAATTCACTAACCTCTAATTCAGTTACAGGACGACCTGGATAGTGACGAAGCGAAATACCAACTTCTTGATCATAGAATATTTTGAGGCTTTTAAAAAATGAAACATCAAGTGGTTGCAATTTGTGCGTGCAGTGGGACGGAAGTGATGATATAATAGCATTTGTCTCGCGAGCTTTTATAATAACACTAAGATTTTTTTTATGACTTGAATGTCCATTTAAAATTAGAAGAACTGGTTGGTTTCTTGACTGTGGCTGGACTGCTTGTAAAAAATGATCAAACCATTTTTCAAACAAATCATATATTATCCACCCTTTTTTGCTGCCACTAGAAATAGAACCGATTGGGGCTTTATCTAAAAATTCAGGTCTCACTCGAATACGTGGATAAATCGACATTGGAAGGACAAAAAATCCGCTTGCTGATTGGCAACAAACTGTTGTAATTGTTTTTCCTCTTTCGGAGCTTGTTAAGCCACCAACACTATGTTTTCCCTTCAGGGCGACAATTTTTCCTGGTTTATGGCATGTAGACAATCCAGATTCGTCTACGTTGAATAAGTTTGATGGTGGAATAGTCTAATTATTTTTTCTAGTTCATCATAAAAATGATTAACTTTTATTCTATTGAAACCAATGGCTCGATGCAATGACATTGATTCAGCAACTCTTACAGAGAGTTTATTATGACGTGTCAAAAAAACCCCAAAACCATTCTTTTCCTGCTAACTTAGTTGCACAATTAAACTTGTGAATAATCCCATTTTCTTCACAAAACTGGAATACCATTTGTTTCAAATCTTTTGGAGACAGACTAAATAATCTCTGTGACATAGTCAGAAGAACTTCAACAAGTTCTTTTTCTTGAAAAGCTGAGAGTTTTGTTGGGTGTCCTGCACTTAACTTTTTAACACAATTATCACCAGACGCTCGTTTTATATATTCATGTAGTGTTTGCCTTGGTATTTTATATTGTTTAGTAGCAGAGTATTTCGAGCAACCATCAACTAAAACTGCATTTACTGCTAGCTTTAATGATTCATTTGACCAATTACCATATTTTACACGTTTTGAACCCATTATATGATGCTAACACACACACACGCACACACACATACACACACTATTGTATATAATAAATTCTTAATTTATTATATATATATTATTACATATGACATAAATTTAATTTACATTGTGGGGAACTATTACTTTATTAAGTTTCACAGAGATACTAACGAATTCAATTTTTTACTAACTCGTTATTATTTTATTACTATCTGAATTACTGAAATCAACTTCATCTATACATAATATTTCAAACACTTATTTCCATTTTGGTTTCAGAGAAAGCACAGGTCGGCACTGCCGAAATTAAAAACTATTTATAAGCCGAAATTATCTCCTTAGAGAAGTCCTTGGGGAAACTTTTATATCTTGTAACATACTTTGAGTTTCATCTTATTGTTGCTCACATTTTATTCAATTTTTATTTTTGAATAAAACAAATAACAACTTTTGGTAAAAATTTCAGAGAAAAAATAATTTATCCTACATTTTCAAAAAGGTAAAAATGTTAAGAAAAAGCTAATAATCATAAATTAACGTAACTGTAATGTAAAAATAAAAGTTTAAAGCAATGAGTTTAGGAAAATTATTTATCTTGCTACAATACCCAACTATAATTTTAATATTCCAATAAATAAATATTTTTAAAAAACTATGATTTTAATATTCCAAACGATTTATGTTAGTCGTCCTAACTGTAATATATATGATATATATATAAATATATGATATATATATATATAATATATATATATATATATATATATATATATATATATATATATATATATATATATATATATATATATATATATATATATATATATATATATATATATATATATATATATATATATATATATATATATATATATGAAGACCACACTGGAAAAACGATCAAACTGCATTTTTGCTTTTTTTGGGTTTTCGTCCCTGTTATATTCGGCTGCAGTTTAACTATATAATAACTGACTATATAACTAGAAAACCGATCAAATTACACAGATATTTAGCTTTCTAGTTTATCTGTCCACTGGAAGAACGATCACATTGCTCGCTGTAAAACATGTGAAACGCTAAACCAATCAGAATCGAGAAAGTTATAAACAAACCTGTTCAAATGGCGTATGTATCTGATTTTCCTCAAGTGACGGACAAGCCGAAGAAAAGAAAATCATTGGGTTCTAAAAAAGATAAGGCAAAAAAAGCTCGAATTTCAAGCCACACAATAGGCAATAACTGCCAGTGCACATTTTTGAAGTGCTTCGAAAAAACAAATCTAAAAGGCAGAGCAGCTCTTATTAAAGCTTACGCTTCAAAAGACGAACAAGACTCATTTCTATCTTCTCTTATTACGACAAAGAAAGTGTTGAAGAGAAGACCTACTCGTCGTGAAGGGAAAGCCCAGTTCCATGAATTTAGCTATTCATATCATGTACGAGTCCTGCGAGGTGGAACTTATGTAGAACAGAAAGTCTTCTTCAAAGCCTTTATTGCCTTGTTTGGCAATACAAACAGAAGAGTACAAACCATCAAAAAAGCTTTAACCTCAACAGGTAAGTAGCAAAATATAATTATTACACAAAGTACGCCTAATAAAGAATGTATAATCATGATAATTATTATAATAATTTATATTATCATAATTAAAAATTATTGAAAACGCATCTTTACATATAGCTATTTCTGTATTACAAAGTTAATCATGACTAGATCTGGTACTGCTAGATTAAAATATTATTGAGCAATCACAATCAGTTCATGTTACTAGATCTGGTCACGTATAATTTTTTAATACAGAAATATCATAAATTGTTGTTACTTAGATTAGCTGTAGACTGTAGTAATACCAGTTGACCGTATTTTTTTCGTACCATTGCTAAAAATCCAGTGGAACCTCTTTTTCGAGTTGATGTTTGCGTATCGCACCCTTTTTTCACACTGCCTAGCAACCTATGCTATACAGATAGAGCAATGCCGACTTATAACACTTAAATTAATAAACTAATAACCATACTATAAAACAGTTCAATTTCAATAATAATTTTAATTTAGCATTACTAACTTAGACTAACTGTGTAGTCGTAACGGCTGACTGTTAATGGAAAGAAATTCACTAACTTATAACTTATATTAGCACTGCCACTAGGAGGATTAATAATGTTATCATTTTTTTTGAGTAAGTGTGGACTAATTTTAATTAAACGGGAAGGGCAGAGGAAGAGATTCTTCTGTTTACAAAAGAAAAAATTCAAATTTTGATTTGTGACAAAAAAACTTTTATGCACGAGAAATTTGTTTATTTAGTAACAACAGGACAACAATTAAACAAAATGTGCTACACTTACCACCCACACCCCACACCCTTCCCAATCAACTAATCCGCCTCTATTACTCACACTTACTAATGATTTTTTTTACAATAGGATGTCCTCCTAAAGATATCAGAGGACGACATAAGAATAGGCCACACAGGCTTCCTGACCATGTGACAGCTATCCGTGCACACATATCAAGCTTTCGTGGAAGACATTCTCACTATGCAATTGGCAAAACTAGAAAGCTGTATCTATCAGCAGAGCTTAACGTCAGCAAAATGCATGCCCTCTTCCGAGAAACACATCCTGACATAGAGATAACTTACGAAACTTATCGCAGGGTTTTCGTTAAGGACTTCAATATAGGGTTTGGATACCCAAGGAAAGACACTTGTGCGACTTGTGACGAGTTAGTTTTAAAAATAGAGCATGTGGAAAAATGCATCTCAAAGAATGAAGGAGACGTAGATGTCCTAGGTGTAGAAAAAGAAAAATTGACCAAACAACATGAACTTCACAAACGCAAAGCTGATACATTTTACACAAGAAAGTCGGAGGCACACAGACGTGCTCGAGCAACTAAAGCGATTGAGGCAATATCATTTGATTATCAAAAAAATTTACCTATATCAAACAAGACGTGTAATGAAGTCTACTACCGTCGCCAACTTACTTTTGTATCTTTCAACATTCACGTGCTGTCCACAAATGATGTATGCATATATACCTACGACGAGACCAAAGGAAAGAAGGGTGCAGATGACGTTGCGTCAATGTTGTATCATTTTTTTACAAATCATCTTTCGAGTGATGTCACTGACCTGGAGGCTTTTTGTGATGGATGTGCTGGACAGAACAAAAACTTCACCATCATTCGTTTCTTCCACACAATGATCCACACCTACAAGCGCTTCAAGACTGTCAAGCTGACTTTCCCCATCAGAGGACACTCTTACATGGAGTGTGACAGAGACATGGGCCTGGTAAACCAAAAGGCTAATGTGGAGTTGCCAGAAGACTGGTGTAGTGTCCTAGAAGAAGCTAGAATTAAACCAACACCATACAATGTTATTCGTTTTTTTCGCAACCAGTTTTTGAGCTTCACTGACCACATGAAACTAAACTTTAAAGCAACATGTCCCTTTACCACAAGTCCAGTGCAGGAAATCAGATTTGAGGCTCAGCATCCAAAATTGGTGTCATATAGAAATAATTGGAATGGCTCAATGGAAACCGCTGTAATAGCAAAACCCCAGAAGAAAGCATCAATTCTTAGAAATCTTCCAACGCTGATGCAGGTCTACCCTACTGATCTGGCGGTCAGCAAAGAAAAGTATAAAGATCTCCAGGTTCTCAAGCGCTTTTGTCGACCTGAAAACCATGCATTCTTTGACAACCTTTCAACCTTAGTTACAGACATCACTGAGGGTTTTGAAGGAAGTAGCTCAGACACTGATGATTAAAAATAATCACCTTTTATTTTTTAACTAATCCTGATCACCATTACTAAAACGCATCTTATTTCTAGTTAATAAAGTTTAAGTTTTCCTTAATTTATTGTATTGGTTATTTTTCTAGACAAAACGATACATACACTCTACACTGCACCAGTTAAAATTGTATTTTACTATTATACAAACATTTTTTGAAAAAAAAAAAAGAATAAAACGGAAAAACGATCAAGCACCTAAAAGGTATGCCATCGGTAAAACAATAACAACAACATCATTGCTAAGTAATGTTGACAGTAAAACCTTTGTTTTTATTAAAGACCTTGCTCAAGTAGATAATAAAAAAGAAAAAATTAAAAAAGCTTAACAAATAAATGAGCTATGGTGTTTTGAAGTTTAAAATCTAATTTACTCAAAACAATAAAAATGTAGCTTGATCGTTTTTCCAGTGTGGTCTTCATATATATATATATATATATATATATATATATATATATATATATATATATATATATATATATATATATATATATATATATATATATATATATATCATGGTAAATGATATTTCAAAGTTTAAAAAAATTACTCATTTGCTTTTTAAGGCTATTTTCGAAAAAATCTACACCTGTATGCATACATCTACATACAGGGTTAAGCATTCCCGAAAACCCCTCGAGACAGGACGGGGCTCAAGGTAAAATATGATATATACACAATACGAAAATTTTTAGTAGCGTAGCGAATAGCTTTTTTGACTTTCTTTCAATATCTTCTTCTATCTAAGAGAAAACAAATGAAGATAACAATATTGAATTATTAATGCTGTTTATTTCATTTTCACTAAGTTGTAGTAAATAGCTTCCTTCCACGTGGCTATTTTGAAAAAACTACACATGTTGCTTTTTCAGTTCACCCGTTGTTGTTTTTAAAGATCGTGGATTTCTCTTCAACTGAAATCTTTAGAGGTAAAAAGGTAGCAGGAAAACTTCACCAACTTTAAGTTTTAACTTTAAGTTCGACAAAATTTAACAATAAATAAGATCAATGTAAATAAAGTGAAAACTTGATTACTAAAAAAAATTTTGTCTTTATAAATTTATTTTCAGGATCATCAATCACGTGTTGTGTTCATTAAAATAATGTTCATCAAAAATGTGGGACACAATTAATTTCGTTTTTTGTTGTTGCTGTTGTTTTTTTTAGATAAATAGTTTTGTTGATTTTTAAATGAGTTTAAATTCTCATTTTAAATTTTGTTTGTAATTTTCATATTTCTAGTCATTGTCAAGTCTGTGTCAATATTCTTTTTTAATTTGACGTTTCTAAGTTTTAATTTGACGTTTTTTAGTTCATCTACTGACAGTTAGTATAATTCCAGGCTGAATTTCAAATTTACAGTTCAGGGTCAGTATACTTCTTTTAGAATTGTTAAAACTTCTGTTGATTGAACGATTTATTCAAGTCTAATTTTTAATATTGTTGCCTGTATAAATTTCTTTGTGGATTAAGTCCTACTGAATGACTAATTTAATTCTTGAACCTCGTATTTCACTCATTGTGTCAATATTTTCACTATTTCTCTTTAAATACATTTTTCATTACTTTCGTCATATAAATGGTAAAACCAGAGTTACATAATGACACCTGGAAGGAGTACAAGATATTAAAAATGAAAACTTCGGAAGTTAATCCGTTGAAGTAGAAATAATTTAGAAAATAGTGGGATAAGATGTGAGTTTTATTTTTGTAGTTTTACGATGACAAGTCGAAAAGGTAGGTAGGACTTATTCTTCTCAAAAAATAAAGCTTTTGAAATATTATCTTTTACTCTTATCAACACCTAAAGATTTATTATTATATAATGTTATTATTTATTACATATATATGTTAATATAGATTATCATAACTACTTTTTATATTTTTTATGCTTTGTTACTAATCGTTTGCAAAAATCTTCATAACAATAATGAATATCAGAGAAGAAGCATACATTCCCAGCTACCATCTTTAGTTAGGAACTTCCAAAATAAATAAAAAAATCTCGGAAATATGAAGTAAAAATTGTCTTAGCAATAATATTTATCTTAAAGTAAAATTAATGGAAATTAGATTGTCAAAAAACTGCTGAAGTTGTCTACTAAAAGTCCTTGCTAGTTGTGTAAACTCACAAACTTTCCGCAACTTCACAACGAAGGCAATATTTCAATTTTTGCTTTTGTTATAAAATTAATGCAGAAAAAAAATTTGTGTAGAAGTTGTAAGATTCGGGGAAAATTAAAGTTTGAATTAAATATTATGATCTTTTTTTTTTTTTTAATTACTATGATTATTTTTTTAAAAGTTTGTTATTCGTCAAAAAACTCTTAAAAAGTAAAACTTATTAAAACACAGAATGTAAGAAATGAAAGTAAGGAAAATTTCATGATACAAACTTGAGAGATCGTCAAAATGTTTAAAATTCTTAAAAACTAAAATTTTAGCCTGAATTGAACGCTACGCTACTAATCCAGTATCTACAGGTTCTAACAACTACTGGGTTGTCTAAAAGAATGGATCAGCAAAAAAACAGAAGGGCACCTAAAAATCACCAACTGTACAGTTAAAACTTCTTTTTTTTCTTAAAACCTGAAACACGTGTTTTTAAATTCATGTTTGTTAAATGTAAAATGGTTTTCATACTTTCTTTTGCACTGGATAAATTTTTCATGACAGATTTTAATCTAAAATAAAAAAACCACATTGTTAACTTTGTTAAAAATCATATTTCCTTTCTGCCCTTCTTCCCAGATTCGATGGCCTCATAAAATTTTTTTATTCGTTCCTTCTAAAATTGTTAAATTAAAAGCTCTGTTTATGGAAATGTTCTTAAATCAACTGCTCTTTATTGCTATTAATTCATTGCTATTAATTTATTGCTATTAATTTATTGCTATTAATTTATTGCTATTGATTTATTGCTATTAATTTATTTTTTAATATCAATTCATTGCTATTAATTTATTGCTATCAATTCATTGCTATTAATTTATTGCTATTGATTTATTGTTATTAATTTATTGCTATTAATTCATCGCTATTAATTTATTGCTATTAATTTATTGCTATTAATTTATTGCTATTAATTTATTGCTATTGATTTATTGCTATTGATTTATTGCTATTAATTTATTGCTATCAATTCATTGCTATTAATTTATTGCTATTGATTTATTGCTATTAATTTATTGCTATTGATTTATTGCTATTGATTTATTGCTATTAATTTATTGCTATCAATTCATTGCTATTAATTTATTGCTATTGATTTATTGCTATTAATTTATTGCTATTAATTTATTGCTATTAATTTATTGCAATTAATTTATTGCTATTAATTTATTGCTATTGATTTATTGCTATTGATTTATTGCTATTAATTTATTGCTATTAATTTATTGCAATTAATTTATTGCTATTAATTTATTGCTATTAATTTATTGCTATTGATTTATTGCTATTGATTTATTGCTATTAATTTATTGCTATTAATTTATAATACTTTATTGTTTCGTTACAAGATGAATCTTTTACTTTTACTATAAAAAAATAAAAATTTGCAAATAAAATATGAAATAAATAGATAATCATACTCCGATGAGTTCAAAGACTTAAATCGCTATCAGAGATAAAAAACTACATCAAAGGTTCTGATGGAGTTAAAATTACTAAAAAAATGATTGTGGTGATAAATAGAAATGTTTGAACCTTCTGCAGATTATTACGATCTGGAGGTGATTTTGCACATGATTTGTGCATAATTTTTTTATACTGATACTGGAGATGAGTTTTTGTTGACTACATAATCATTAGTAAATAATTATAAAATTGCTTATTTAGTTACAAAATTGCATATTTATTTTTGCTACAATTTAAACTTAATTTTAATTTTAGTCAGTTTAAATATTGACATAGAAAAGATTGTTTGGAAATGAAAAAACGAATCGTCTCTTTTTTAAAAACGGTACAGGTTATATAGATTTCTCTAAAATGTCAAAAAATTTATCATTTGATGAACAAATGTCAAAAAATTTATCATTTGATGAACAAAATAAAGATATCTCGAAAAACACAACACGTTTTTATGACTCAAAGTTTGTTGCAGAAAAACTTAATACACTTAAACACCATGATAAATATGTTCCGAAAGAAACAAAGAACGGAGGTGTTCGTAAGAAGTATGGATTGCTGTTGTGCTCATTATTACTTACATCGTTGTTGGCCACAGTTTTAGGTGGTGTTTTAGCACTGGCCGGATATTACACATCTCGCACAACTCCTCATCAAGTAAAGAAAGCTGAAAAACTTCTTTTTTTAGCTCTGCAATTTACCAAAGAGCAAAGAACATCATTATATGTTTTGCAAAGCGCCGGCCTAGGCTTACTTGCTGTAGGAGTAGTTCTTTTGGCGCTAGTCATAATTTTGCCAGGTCTGTTATCAGAAAATACTCCAAAGAAAACTCAAATGGTAACATCGCCTGTTACCAAAAACAGTTTTTTTATGGTAAAGCAACATGTTCAGCCAAAAAAAACCAAACCAAAGAAACTTAAAAACAAAAACTATGATGGACTTTCTTCTCCGGAACTGAACCGCGCTCCAATATTCATAAGCCAAAATGATGAAACAGAAAGTTGCAGCGTGAGAAAAGATAGTACCGATTGTGACAAGTTGCATCCAGATCTCTTTAATGTCAACAATAAAAAAATATCCACCGATGACATTTAAAAGCTGAAAAAAAGGATTTTTCAAAGTTTGATTTTCTTTAGTTTTATTACCCCCCAAAAATTTACTCATTATTTAAGTATTACAACATTTTGAATTAAAATGTGGTAGTATTTTACATAATCAATAGAGCAATTGGTTGTAAGAGTTTGCAAACTTTTATTGTTTGAATATGTTAATTTACATTTTAAAAATTTAGAATATTTAGAAATCTGTAATTAAATTTTTGATTCTAATTAAAGTTATGTACTTTTGATATGTAAAAATACGAAAAAATTAAATTCTGTAATTGAAATAAAAAAAAGTGCTCAATATTGCCTTGCATGTCAGCGATCGAAGATGTCCAATGGTTTTAGAATATGTAAACGAAAGGATGTTTTATTTCTTAGCTAACTAAAACCCGAACTCTAATGATAGCTTTCTATGTGGGTTGTTTCATTCTGAATTTACCTATGGTCCTGAGAATAAGTTTACATTTTAGGAAAAAACTCAGGGGCAAGTGTTTCGGAAAAATCTTGAAAATAATTACTCAGTTAAACTTCTTTATTCTATTTATTCACTTTTCATTTTTAACTATTTTGTAATATTTTTGAGATTGAGGTTTTGTTTATTTTTTTAATCTTTAAAAACACGATTAAAACTGTTCATTGCTGTTCATTGCTGGTTTCTTGAAAAAAAAAATCACAAGCGCTGTATTGAACCTGTTACCAGTTGTCTTAAGTCTTAAGTGCTTGCGTTTTTTTATATTTCAAAAGGTTTTCAACAATTTTTAAAGTGAGATTAAGCAGTGTATTCTTTTTTTTTTTTTTAACTTTGATTTTTGATATAATTTAAAAGAAATTATTGTCTTACGATTTACGCAAGAATTTTGCGGTGTTAAAAACCTTCTTATTTATGTTTATATATTTAAATGCTGTAAAAAAAGGCGCGCCAACGATAAACTTACAAAAACTGTCGTCCAAAAGCTCATACGAGGTGTCCACATGAAATTGAAAAATTTATTGTGATCAACTCGAAGATAATTTTTTTTAAAAACTAGAAATTTGCTTTAAAACAAAAAAGGAATTTAAATCAATAAAAAGGTTCTTGAATTTTTTTTTCCAAATTTCTAAGGACATGTTATGAATATGCTTGAATATGTTAATTTACATTTTAAAAAATTAGAATATTTAAAAATCATTTAACAAATTCTTTAAATGTTTCTTTTTTTTTTTTTCAAGAACTTTTTGATGTTACTATTTTTAAAAGGAGTAAAAAAACTATTTTCCTTCTTTGGTGCCCAACCCCCATGTAAATAAAAGGGTAATTTGACAAAATGATGTCACTTATTCGACCAAAAGTACACATTTTTTTACATACCAAAAGTACACAACTTTTTACATACCAAAAGTAAGCAATTGTAATTCAATCAAAAAACTGATCAAATTAAGTCTATTCAAACCATAAGATGAAGATTGAAAGGTTACAAAAAAACAGAAAAACGCCCCCCTGCTAACTCTCCACTCCTAATCCAGCTCCGTTTAAAGACTTTAAACCTGTAAATAAAATGCAGTACAAAACTTAAGGTTTCAGAAATTCTAATATCACTACTTCTTAGATTTAACATACTGACAAAGGTTAGATAAAGTTTTTTTGCTTAAGAAGAGCCACCAGAATTTTTGACTTTGAAACAAACTGCTTTCAAACAACATGAAATGATAATTTTAAGCTCTTTCAGGTGCTAACATATAATCTATTCCAGAAGACATAACTACGTAATAACATAAATTTTTGCAACAAGTCACTTCTCTGCCATAGGGGAAGCTTGTGCACTTATGTGCTGTTGGTCCATTCTGCTTGAACTTTCTCCCAGCCATGAGCGACCGCAAATATAAACCAGATAAATCTTCGATAAGATACGTAACAGAAAAGTTACAAAAACAGTTCGCGATTTGCAAGAAACTTAAATCAGAGAATTTGAAGCGTACCCAATTTGAGTTGATCAAACAGAACAACTTGTCCTTGTTTAAAGATAGATGCACTTTTTGTTTTGTAATGAAAACTCATAAAAAGTTGTTATTAATTGAATACAACTTTCCTTGAGTAAAACTTGAAGTAAAGTAACAATTTCAAGAATTTACCATTATAAGCAAATTTACCATTTTATAAGCGGCCAACTAAAATGGGTTGACCATTTTAGTTTAGCTTATAATGGTAAAGCCAAGCCTATATTACCTATAAAACCGACTGCTGAAATCAGTTTAATTTATAATAATAGATTACCCTCACAAACCTATAGAACCGAGAGCCGAAAAAACAAATTAAAAAAAATTGTTTTTGTCTTAACCGAAAACGATTGATTGCCTTCAGATCCTACGCGTTGGATAAGTATTTTGATTCTCGCTTTAATTCAAGTTTCTCTTCATAATAGAATAGATCTACTACGTTGGTAAAGAAATTTTAGTGTTTACACAATTTTATCAAATCGCTAAGAAAATCTTCTAAAGAAGCTTACCTAAAATATATCGATGCTTTACAAATTCGAGCGTGTACTCATTGTAAGTATATATATACGGTTAAATCTAAGATTTAACCGCATTTATATACTTACAATGCATTTTAAATAGATGTACACTTCGCAAGTCTCCAAAGCATAGTTGAAAAGCTAATAAGCAATGAGAATGCGATGTTTGACACGAAGCCAGCGCTTTACGTATTTTCTATTTGTGGCTTGCTTTTCGACTTATTGATTTTTAATTCTTTATACTGTGCACGTCAGCGTTTTATAGGTATTAGTACTGAAGGTAGACAAGCTTAGGAACAATACAACAATACTATGTGAGCGTAGAGGTTGTATAACGTGTATAGTTATCATTTGTGCGTATCGAAAAATTTTTTTCAGCCACGTGAGTCTTAAATTTACTCTAGTTGTCTGTCTAAAAATATTTACTCGAGATGTCTGTTGTCGTTCTTAAAATATTTTTACTATTCAAAATTTTTAATTTTTTCCTGATGCTTTTGCTATTCCTTTCCTAAAGACATTCACTGCTCAGTCTTGACCAGTATATGCAAATGCAAAATAAAAAATATTGATCTTTTTCAATTTTGATTTTTGTTAACTTGAAGATGCTTTTGTTGATTACTATTTGATTTGTGAAAATTTATAAACTTTTATAACTTTTTTAAATTCGCTACTAGGTTGCACTTCCTCTTGTAAAAATATTTTGCAAAGGAATGGTGACCAAATTTCAGAACCCGTTCGAGATCACATTTTACTCGGTCTTTGTCAGTTAAGTTGTAGCATTCAAGAGGACTTCAGAAATTTTGACCATAATGCTGCCTATCAAATGCAGTTATCTTATGCTGGTTACTAATAACAATGTGTTCCGGATAAATTTCTCACAATCGGCCGATCAATCTTTCAGTTCTTCAAGAAGTACCACACAATTATTAGAAAGATCTACCTCTTCTAGGACACCTATGAACTTCTAGGACACCTATGAACTTCGACGCTTGTAAATAAACGGAAAGTGGTAAAAAAGCTCAGGAAAAATTTTCTAGGTTTAGTTCGATGCATAAATAATTTTTTATTGTTAGTGATGTATTAGCGACGTGTAGTAATGTGGTAGGGATGTGGTAGGAATGTGGTAGTGATGAGTAACGGAATTATACACAAAAGAAAAAATATGCTTGTATATTTTGTTAGAGCAAGATAACATATTAGGGTGGTGATGAAACAGACTCGGGTGATTTAAAGCCAGTCTGAGAAAATTTCGTTTTTTTTTTGTGTTATTTTTGTTTAAACGCGTGTGACGTATTTTCACCTCGCGGGATTGATCGCATTAGGAGTTAGACGTTAAGTATACCGTTATCAAAGGCCGACATTGTTTTTATAGAAACAGCCGATAATAGATAAAAATATACATCTATCAAATCTATACATTCATATTTAACAAAAAATAGTACTTTATTTTTATTAAATATAAATGATTATATTTACCTATTTAAAGTGTAAGTTCTTATTGAACTTGAGGTTCCAAAATATTGCATCCTTTTTGAGAATACTGCTCTGAAATACCTTTATTGGTTCAACCAAATTTTTCTTAAGGAAAAAATTGGACAATTTACTAAATCTTTCTTCGATACAAATATGAAGAAACTGGCACTAAAAATCTTCATACTTTTTTTGAATGATGGATTTCTTTTAGGTCTTCTAAAATTTTAGTTTTCGTATAAAAACACTTATAGAGTTTAGCTATGTTCTTAGGTTCGAATTTAAATGTTCCAAGCGTATTCAACTTTGTACACTTTTTTTTTTTGCAAAAAATTCGAAATTTGCACGGTAGAAATAGGAAAAACGTAGTAAAATACCCCCTAAAAGTCTTTTGACTTTTTAAGGGGTATTTGTCACTTGCCTATAATACAAAAAGGCTAAAAGTCGACCCTGGTGTATATTTTTTCTGATAATTTTATTTTTTCACTTTTCATTACCCCAAGCACAGGCTACATTTTAACATTTGACTCTAACAAATCAGGAGATAATATCTTACTTGAGTTTAGGAAATAAAAACTTATAGATAAACATAAGGTAGTAAAATATTTCCTTTCTAAAACAAAACACAGTTAAAGATTGTCTTTTAAATTACATTAAAATTAGGTTTACTGGCCCTGCCACCAATCTGATCCACCATGTGCTTTACATAACCTTGGATATATCACCCTTCATCAACTTCCAAAATTTTTCCAAAGTATTTTCTAAAAAGTAACAATGGAGAAGCTGGATGAAAGAATGAAATTTAGCAAAACCCTATTGTGAGGTTTAACACAATTATTTAAAGTGATCAATTATCGGTAAAAAAAAAGATTAATTAGTATTTAATATTATCATTTCTTACCTTTGCGATGAAACAATCTGCTTAACTCTATGATCTCTTTTTCATATATTGCATTATGAAGAGTGCTTGATATTTATTTTTCATTGTCCTATGAGAAACAAGGATTAAAAAATTGTCAATATTAATCCAGCACCTTGTATTTTATACACATTATAATGTAGTTATTATATAATGAAAAAAAATTTTTTAATGGAATTCAAAGAAAGACTTTGTATTTTATACGCATTATAATGTTTTTTATCATTATTACATTTGCTAAAAAATGAAAATTTCACAAAACTTGTAGTAGTAATTGAAAAATTAACAACTTAGATGTATGTATGAATGCATGAATGTATGTATGTATGCATGAATGTATGTATGTATGCATGTATGTACTTCCAACATATACCAAGTATATTACACAGAAAATGAATCATAAAAATTAGAAAAGATTAAGTGAAACGTTAAATTCATTTTCAAGTAAAAACCAAAAACAAAAAGATAAACATAGAAACAAGACAACTGGTTTAACATATTTTCATGTAAAACTTTCAAACTATAAAGTGATTTTTGTTTTGCTTGAAACAGCTGCAAAATATTTAAAAATCTAAAATTTCATGTCAAATAAAATGTAAATTTGATCACATGGTTTCACCCGACAAAAAAAATCTTAGTTTACTCTCATCGACTTTATTACTCAAAGTGCAGTTAACGATAATTGCTTCTTTTCGTCGTGGAAGGGACGACGCTGGAAGTTTATAAAAAACGTCGGATTTTCTAATCGCACCACAAATCACTAATTGTATAAGTGGATGATAACAATTATCGAAGTGCACTAGACTGAACATTACTGGAAAAGATGTGCAGAGAGATCATTTTGTTTATTTTTAAAGATATTCTCCTTTTTCAGAAAAGACAAAATCCGTCATAACCCATAACGTCGTAAAAAAATGATATTTTAATTTTTAACAGCTTTTATCTGGTAACGTTCATTTTAGTGAATTGTTTGCCAAAAAAAGTTATGCTCAAAAGAAATGTTTAGTGGTGCAACCGAACACTCATAAAAGCAAGACATGCCTTAAATCACCCGAGGATGCACTCGCTTTTTTTCTCCCTTCCACCTTTTTTTATCTATATACCTGATCTAGAGAATTTACATGCGTTTTAATATTCATTTGCATATTGAATTCATTTTGAATTTCATTAAAGTTTAAGTTATTTAAACTTAAATGAAATTCAAACTGAAAAAAATAAAAATCTTTAAAAAAATCAAGAAAAGTTGTTGTGTTGTTATTTTTATTATTTTTATTATCCGTAATAATATCTAAAATATGATGCCGTCTTTATGATTTACCTTTACCAGATGGAAAGCAAATAATAAAATGAATATTCATTGTGTTGCATTTATCCTATTTTATTTGTAATATTTATTGTAATATATAATCATATATTGTAGTAAGTTAGTAAATTAAACAAATTATGAAATATTTACTTTTTTTGAACTTTGCAAAAGATTTAAGGAAAAAAATTTCATTTAGAATATAGTCAATAAAAAACGCTGACCTGAACATAGAATGCCGACCTGAATAGAATGCAGACCTAAGTTAAAAGACGCTGTATTTAATGGTGGAATATTTTTACAATTTTTAACAAATAATGGTTGATTTAAAAAGAAAAAAAATTCTTATGCTTTGTACGTTTTGTGCAGTTACTTGCCTTCAACTCATCACTTTTGTCATGATTAAAATACCAAGCAAGTTTTCTTTTGCTCGAGTGAATCAAACAGTGCTAAACACTAATAGCAAAAGTTTTGATTTTATCTCAGTCGTTTCCCTTACAGCGAAACCCACAACGTTAAGAAACATCACTTTTTTCAAGAAATCATACTGCCCCAACAAGTTTGGCAGTATAGCAATTGTTACTCTAATTACTAGCGGCAGTTACAAACTATATGTGAACAACGCTTTGGTATCAATGAAATGTTACAGCAAAATGCGTGGCTACAAATATTACTTATTTACGCTCGACGAGGACACTAAAACACTGTCTCCTAACACGAACAGCTCTCTTTACGAGTCGTGCTTGCAGTTGCAAATTATGTTCTTAAGACATTGTCTTGTTTTAAGCGTTCTTCCTTTTCATGACTATGTTATTCACATTGATGGCGATACCGGAGTTGTTAATCCTGATCATTGTTTTGAAGAATATATCATCCCAGGAATTGATGTTTTTCATCTAGAACGATTTCACTCCGGTGAAATTCAAGCGGGTCATTACATTGTAAAAAACACGAATTTTTCTAAAACCTACTTACGTAGTTTCATTGATACTAAAGACAGATTTAAAGAATATATTCCAGACAACCCGTTGATATATTTCCCTCTTTCAGAAAACACGATGACTGCGCAAGAATGGAGTCAGTGTAGAGATTTATTCAATAACGCTTCCTATGAAATTTTTAAGAATTGCGTAAAGAAAAAATGGGGTAAGCAGAGACTTTTTAAAAATATCATTATTTTTCGTCGCGGTCACGATTTTGCTAGAGATGGTTGGTTAACTAAATTTTTTTGGTCAGAAGTTGATTTCATGCTTCATGCAATGAAGTACCAGGACGACGTTTTGTTCACCAGGACATTATCTCTAGAAGATTGTAGTAACGAAGATGAATGGCATCTTCCAGTGAAGAGCGATTTCTACGTTTCAAATATTGAAATGATGAGAGATATTTGGTTAAAGACAGATGTTCGAGAAAACTTTTCTTATGATGAAACTGACGCACTAAAATGCTGGCCAAACTGCCCAAGTAACTTAGAATAATATTGTCCATACAACCTTATTATTTTAGAACCATTCTTCATTTAAGAAACTCGCTTCATATTTAAGATTTTCTTGCTTGTATTTGGAAAAGAATGCCTTAAATATGTTTAAAAGCTTAAGTTTAATAAAATTTGATTCGGATTGTCGGTTCCAAGTCTTGCGTGAATTCTATCTATATTCTTCATATTATTGTCTTCTAGTGGAGTTGATATTGCAGCCAACTGGACAAAATGATGCGCAAAAAAAAAAAAAAAAAAGAAAAACAGCAAAGATTGGTCAACAAATTAACTCCTAATTTATTGCATGATAATCCATGGCCACTTACTGCACATGATTGTGGCAAAACTGAAGGAGTTGGAGTTTAAAATTCTTCATTATCATCCAATCTCAATTAGCCTCCACTCGGCCACCACTTCATCCGCAACTCTGACAACTTTTTGATAGAAAAACATTTTAGTTTCAATAATTCTGTAAAGCTTCCAGGAATTTGTAGACTCTCGTCCACTAGGGTTTTAAACCCTCTAAAAAACCTTTTTAAATGAACGAAACATGTGTTGAAAAAAAAAAAATTTATACATTTCACTAATACATTTATGATCATTTAGCTCTTAGCTTTTGAGACGACGAGCTCGTAATTTTTGATACTTTTTTTTTTGCCACACAGTAAACTGGTTAGGTAAACGAAATCAACTAGTGATGTTATTTTTCGTCAAAAGAATCAGTGATCCGTCAAAAAAATGTAGCAGTATTTAACGGCCTAAAGATTGCCCGAAATAAAATGACTAAAAAAACTGCGGAGTAAAGGTCGCGGATTGGAAAAAAAGTTGAGAATTCGAGAAAGTGGGTCGGTTGTTTAAAACTTTAATAAAAAAGTGGTCAGGGGATTGATGCAAATCCAGAGTGTTCGTTTAATATATCAAAAAAAAAAAAGTGTTTCCAAGTCAAAAAATTTATGAAGTCTAAAAGAGATTTGGCTACAATTTATGAAGTCTAAAAAGATTTGGCTACAATTTATGAAGTCTAAAAGAGATTTGGCTACAGTTTATGAAGTCTAAAAGAGATTTGGCTACAATTTATGAAGTCTAAAAGAGATTTGGCTACAGTTTATGAAGTCTAAAAGAGATTTGGCTACAATTTATGAAGTCTAAAAGAGATTTGGCTACAAGAAAGCAGAAAAAAAAACAAGATATACAGGAAGCAGAGGTTCCCTGGAAGATCCCAACAGCAATTTAGAGAAGGCCAAAAAAAGGTTGAAAACTACTACAAAAAACACCTCAAGGAAATCTAAAGAGCATTATAATGGATGACGAAACTTTTTGCAAATTCGCCTATTCAGGCTATTAATTTAATACAATTCCAAAAGGAACAAAAACCTGAATATTTTGTTAAAAGTAGTAAAAGGAAAAGGTTTTAAAAATTATCTGAAATAACTTTAAAATATCTGAGCTAATTTTAAAATATCTGGACTATGCTACAGATCTACGATACGATAATTAAATTTATTATTAATTCAGGCTAAATGTAAATCCTACCCTATGTTAATAAGCTTTGTCCTACCCTATGTTGATAGGCTTAATCCTACCCTATGTTGATAGGAAAATCTAGCCACAACCACTATTTTTTTAAAATAGCTAATGTTAACTTTTAGTTTTATCTATGCTGACCTATTTTGGAAGTAGTATTTATAGGTCTAAGTTAAGGGCTTTAACAGGTCTTAAACCTATAAATACTACTTCCATTTTGATGAACAGCTGATAATTTAGAAAGTATTTTTTTTAATGATGAACCTGATGAATTTGTCAGCTGATTTGATGACGAGAAGGTGGTTTTTACATTTCTTTTAACAATTAAAGAAATTGAAAAATTATACTGGAAAAGTTGCTGTTCTATGTAAAAAAGTTGACAAATTCAGAGAGAAAACCCACCCAACAACAAGTCGTCTTAAAGACAAATTAAAGACGTCTTGAAATTGGTCTTAAAGATATCTTAAACTGGTTTCAAATGAAACACAGTAAGTCGTCTTATCTAAAACATCTTAAAGTTGCCTTATTTAAGACATCTTAAAGTTGTCTTAAACTGGTCTCAAATGAAACACTGTAAGCCGTCTTAACTAAAACGTCTTAAAGTTGTCTTATTTAACACATCTTAATGACGGCTTAAACTGGTCTTAAATGAAACACAGTAAGTCGTCTTATTTAAAACGTCTTAAAGTTACCTTATCTAAGACATCTTAAAGTTGTCTTAAACTGGTCTCAAATGAAACACTTCAAGTCGTCTTCACTAAAATGTCCTAAAGTTGACTTATTTCAGACGTCTTAAAGATGGCTTAAACTGGCCTCAAATGAAACACAGTAAGTCGTCTTATTTAAAACGTCTTCAAGTTTTCTTATTTAACACGTATTAATGACGGCTTAAAAAGACGTGTATATATATATATATATATATATATATATATATATATATATATATATATATATATATATTACCTTCCAGTCTCCTTCCAATACAATATAAATATATATTTTTATATTGTGTTAGAAAGAGACTGGAAGGTCGTGACTGAATATAGGAAGGTGTGAAAAATATGAACTATCAAAATGCAATAAATGAAAAAAAAAGACATGATTTACTATAGAAATATTTCACAGCATCCACAAAAAAGAGTACATGATTATGTTTTTAATAAGATTTTCGTAATGCTGGTGCGTTTTTAACATGTTCTGAATAAATTTATGGACAGTCTTCTCCAATTCTTTTGGATATGTCGCTCGGACTAAAAAGAGAAAATCAATAAAAAAAATAATAGGTCAAGAAAATCATTGTTTTTTTGGAAAGCAGCATTCGAAGACACTTACCAATTACACATTTGTAAAGGTGGGTTTCTTTAAAACTTCTCTTTCCGCCTCTCTATCTATCCATGTTGAAATTAATCATTAGTGAACAATCTAATTTCTAAATTCGATTAGTTTCTCAGAAATCTGTAAAATATGTGCTTGTAATAACCTAGCCATAGGACCTTAACGAAATAATTCAACATTTTTAAGAATTATTAGTTGGTCTTTTGCATATTGTCGAGGCAGAAATCCGGAAAAACACATTTAAAACCAGCAGCTATAAGAGGAGACATACTTCTGATGTTGCTTATACGACTGGCAGCTAAAATCGTAGTCTATCCGCTTGCAAAATTTTTGTTCTTCATTAAACACTACCCTTCCTTCCCAAGAACCTTTGATAATGCCTCTTTCACAAGAATAATATCCAGTATGAGCGCAACAGTCCATTTTAAAAATGATCTTCCTGGGGCATCACAGAAAAAAGCTCTTTAACAGTGTGTACAACTGATTTTATTGTCAGATAAAACTGTCCGCATAACTTTATAAACCATACAATTCTTGTCATTCTTCCGCAATATGAATTAAAGACTCAATTAAGGAAGGAATTAAAGCATGGACGTATAAGAGATGGACGTGCAACTTATTATTATAGTTTAAACTTTTAGTATTAGTTTAAACTTTCATAGTATTTGTTTAATAAGACTGTTCAGGATAAAGTAACTACTTCACGTGTTGACAAATTATTAAACAAATTACTCCAAGGTAAAGGAAATTAGTTGTCGGCACGAACAGATTTTATCATTTTTTCAAGATAAACATTTGTAAATTTGGACACGTTTTTTCGTGTAAACAAAGTCTGTCAATGATAAAATAGACCTGTAAGGATAATTTTAAAATGACTAAAAAAAGTATAGCGAAACATAAAAAAGCTTAAATATAATTTTTTGTCAAGATCTGGTTTCATTCAACTCCTTGGTCCTTCGTTCACCAGCCTTAAATTTATGTATTTTTTAAGATTTATTCCCATATGCCGCCATTTTTTGCGTCGACTGCTCTATAAGCTCCCCAATATATATTCCACTGTGAGTTGTTTATTGGTGCATTTTCTAATGGGTATTTTTTATCTTATTTGATAATGCAAAATTTTTTAAAAAGTTATTCAAATTTATAATTATCTTGCAAAATGCGCCAGATATTTCATGTTTTCGTTTTTCATATTTCATATATTATTTCATTTATTATAAAAAGCACATAATAACCCATTAGTTTTTGTCAAATAAAATTTAGTTTATATATAGCTTATAAATCATGTTAGGTTAATGTTAAATACTAAGTTATTCTTGCGGTTTGCCATAAACTGGTTTTGCTAAATTCTTTAAAACTGTGACAAATTATTTTTTCTTTCTTGTATTTATATTCATTTTATCTATAAGTTATTTATCCTTAACTGTATATATTCCTGTTGGTAAACATATATATATATATATATATATATATATATATATATATATATATATATATATATATATATATATATATATATATATATATATATATATATATATATATATATATATATATATATATATATATATATATATATATATATATATATATATATATATATATATATATATATATATATATATATATATATATACCATATTAGAATCCATTGGACTTAAACTAAGGGCTATAGTGTCTAATGGAGCAAGCCCAAATAGAAAATTCATTAATACTCATAAACCAGAAGACTGCAGCAATATGGTAGATGGAGTAGTTCACTAAACATGGAACCATTGTGCTCTAGGTAGCTACAAAACTTCTTGATATTTCGTATTAACTATTACCTCTCAAGTTATACATGTATTCAAGTAAATGATCTCAATTTCTTTTCATCATCCGCGTTATTTCTTAAAATATTATTGTTTATAACAATAGATTTTTAAGAATGCGCCACAAGCATGGTTTGCAAAAAAACAAAAAGTTTGCATGTCCATCTCTAATACTTCCACGATTAAAGACATCTTAAGCTGCTTATGTCAAAAGACGTCTTGTTAAGATGTCTTAAGGACATCTTAAACTGGTTGTTCCGACAGACGTCTTGTTAAGAAGGCTTGCGGACGTCATAAACTTGTTGTTCCGACAGACGTCTTGTTAAGATGTCTCACGGATGTCTTAAACTGATTATTCTGAAAGACATCTTAAACTGGTTATTCCGAAAGAAGTCTTAAACAGGTTATTCCGAGAGACGTCTTATTAAGATGTCTTAAGGACGTCTTAAACTTGTTGTTCCGACAGACGTCTTGTCAAGATGTCTCACGGATGTCTTAAACTGGTTATTCCGAAAGACGTCTTGTTAAGATGTCTTAAGGACATCTTAAACTGGTTGTTGGAAGATGTCTTAATCAGGTGTTGAAAGCCGTCTTAAACACGTCTTTAACTAGTTGTAGACGTCTAGACGAGTTAAAGACAAGTTACATACGTCTTAAAGTCGTCTTACGTTGGGTGGGAAAGCTCAAGTTTTAAGATTAATAGTTAAAAAGCTTAAAACTCTAAACAATTTTAGAACAATTTAAAGAAATTATAACAATTATTAAAGATGATTTGCTAATGCTGAACTCAAAACAATCTTCAAACAGAGATTAGTATTACCGATTACATTCTGTTGAAATAAATAGATCATGACCATGGATAGATCCTGGATCATGACCATGGATCATGACTCAAAACCCAAGAGAGCTAAACGTTATAAAATATCTTTCAAGTAAAATACCTTTCAAGGATTTTCAACAACAAACATTCGTAGTTAGTATTGTAAACATTTTCGAAAACATTTGCAATTTAAATACTTGGTAGCAGCTTGAATGCTGGGTAGAAGCTTGGTAAAAACAGAATAAGCAACTACGCGCATGATGTAGGTATGTGCGTATCTGCGATTTACGGCACCGATTTTAAAGTTAAAATCTGTGACCATTTTTTCACCGCGTGCTCGAGGTAGGTGTCGTATGGATGGATTTTTCTCGTCTTTTTTTATAATTTTATATTGACTTAGATAATATTTTAAAAGTAGAGTGTTGTAAGTTTATTGCAATTTGTTTTTTTTTTTGCAGTTACTAACGTTTTTAGTGATTTCATTGCTATTGAAAACTTCATTCCTGTTCTGGAAGTGAATTTACATTGAAGGGTTGATGGGTTTTTTTTCTAACTTTTGAATCAATTTTATATATCTATTTTCTATGTACCTGCCAAATTTTATTAAAAAATAATGACACGCTCATACTCTATTTTTGCACGCAGTAAAGGTACCAAATATTCTTCTGTTGGAGAGGTTGGGTGGGGGATTAGCATAGCATTTTAAACTTGTTGAATTTGTATGTGGGTACAAACTCAACAAGCTCTAACTTATTTTGACATCTGGGTTTATCATTGACATCCATTTCATCTGCCGTCGTCTAAATTTAACAACATTCTTCCGCCTTACAAAGTTCAGTTAAGAGCTGCCCAAACCTTTGATGGCTTATCATTTTAACTTTATCAATATCTGAATTTTGAAACAGTTAAAGTACTGACTTTCGGTTTTTTTGAACTTTAAAGATAAACGATTTTATGTTAAGCTCTTGAATGAAAATAAGTTTTTAGCAAATGGAAAAAAACTGCTAACAGCATTACTTAATTGAGCACAAACAAAACGTAGTACATACAAAACGAACTTAAGTAAACTTTACTAAACTTTAAATTCACAATATAATAATATTAATAATAATAATAATATTGTGATGTTATTGTTTAGTGAAATTGACACATGTAACAAATGTTTCCCAGTCACCTGTTCCCAATTTAGGAGAACTCCTAAATTCCCCCTAAAATATTTATTCTTGAGTTCTTTTTTTTTTCTCAAAAAAAATTGCAAATATAGTAAATCTGCGAAGGAAATCTTGCAGCCTAATTCGTTGCTCTCTTCTTTGCCTAATATGATGTCCCTTCAAATTTTATTTTTTTAAAAAGTTATATTTTTATTACAGAATGCAAAAATATTAATTGCATGCATTAAAATTACCTTTATAACTCTTTGTACGTTACGCTCGATCTGGTATATTTTATCTTTATTTTGAGTTTATATAAAATGAAGATTGCATCGTTTCAATCTTAAATTATGAAAATATGTATGAATTTACAAAAAAATTTACTAAAATTTTGTACCAAAGTATTTAAATACGTGAATTAATGTAGAAAAGTTAATTATCTTAGTACATGGAAGTATTGTAGTTTGTAAACACTGTCTCTTCCGGCAATGGGATGAAGTGGGCGTTTAATAAGAAATAAAAGAATTTTTTTATTTTTTTCAGTTTTAAACAAGATATAAAAGATTTAAACTAAAACATCGCAGAATTTTACGAAAATATCGCAGAAGTTCACAAAAATATCGCAGAAATTTACAAAAATATCGCAGAAATAAATTTAGGTATAGCGTGATTTTAAAAATATATGTTCATTTTTTAAAATCTTGCTTCACCTAAATTTATTTCATTTAACTATGTCAACTAAATTTATTTCATCTAATTATGTCAACAAAATTTATTTCACTAATTATGTCAACTAAATTCATTTCATCTAATTATATCAACTTTAACATTGATAACGCAACACATTTTTAAAGGGACGAAAATTTTTGTTTTTTCTTGGTCACTGGGGTATCTTTAAAATAAAACTCTATTTTAACACTTATATCATTAAAGGCCTGTCTATATGGAAAGCGGGCTGGCTCGGCTAACGAGCCAGCCAGTTTGCCAAGATATCGACGTCATCAATATTTTTATTTTATTTTGCGTTTATATGAATAAACGAGCTAACTCGGATAGCGAGATCTCACTGTTTTTTGCCGAACAACAGTGAGATCTCGGCAATCTCGGCAAACGGGCTGGTTAATTTCTTATATAAATTTGTACGCAAGCGTACAAATTCTTACTTTTTTAAATTTTAAAGCTTCCGCGTAAAATAATAAAATTCACAATAAAACTGGCAACTTCCGAGTACTTAAAATTTTAGTTATTTTGCTTTTATAATTTACCAAAGATTCAGTATCTTTTAAGTAATATAAAGTAATAGCTACTTTTTTATCTGCTGATAGAGCTCTAGAGTTAGGCGAAAAAGGGTTAGGAAATAAATAAGGGCTTAACTCTGAAACCAAATTCATGAAAAGAAACCGTGAAAGGCTAAAGTTTGTTTTCCATACATCAATGGGATTATTATTTTACCGATAAAGAGGCCAGCCCTGCTAGAAAAAGCCAGGCTGACCTCGATGTCATTTTTTATTTTTTTGGCAAAAATTCATATAAACGCAATTTTAAAACTGGCTTGTTTTCCGGGCTAGCCCTTGTCCATGTAAACAGGCCCTTAATGCTGCGACTTCGGGCCTGTTTATATGGACAAGGGCTAGCCCGTTTGCCGAGCTAGCCCTTGATGACGTCGATATCTCAGTAAACGGGCTGGCTCGTTTGCAGAGCCAGCCCGCTTTCCATATAAACAGGCCCTTAAATTCGGTTGATATTTAACTGACCGCATATTCTTTGGATTTACAATTTATTTTTTTATAATTCATTCTCATGTTTTTGGAAATTTATTTTTTGGATTTTTTTTGTAATTTAGCAGAGAAAAAAATTGGTTAATAAATGCTATCCATATTTTTTGAAAAAACCTTTTAATATTTAAAAAAAAGGCAAAAAATGGTCTCATCACTCATTTTTCACGCCGATTTATTTGTACTCCAAATAAGATTGAAAGTTAACTACCACTTAACCATTTTCTAAGGCGCAAGATATCGTGCTGGTTAGTGGCACAAGAAATACAGTAATCATGAGACGCTTAAGTTTTATTCAACTTTGCATACAAATTAAAGTTCATGCTAAAAGAATAAAAAAAAATTATTTTATTTATGAGCGGTGTAAATTTTCTTTTTCTGATTAATTAATGTTAATAATAGAAGAGTATACTTCACTTCACTCCACTTCAGATGTAGAAGTAAGAGAAAAAGTACAACTCTTTCTTTCGTCTTTTGACATTCAGATAAAAATTTAAATTTAAAACATAAAAAATCTAAAAAATCCAAAAGTTTTTTTTAAATCTTATAACAAGACGCGCAACAAAAAATTCTACAGCCATTTATTGATCCAGAAAAATATGTAAGAATTGCTATAAATTAGAAAGTAGACAAAAATGATGTTGGTAAGTGTAATCAGGTGGCGGTACTGGAAGCTTAGACTAAAGGGGGCGAAAGAGGAAGTCATGTTCCCAATTGTTTTAATCACATAATAAAGTTTACGGCCCCCTTTAAAAATCGGCCTTACCAAAAGAAAAATTGACTTTAAAACTTGCTCTCTACATAAAATACTCAATATATTACCTAAAATTTTGTTCCACCTCGAAATAGAAATTTGCATGCATAGCCACCGAGAGAAATTTCGGGCCCTGGGGAAGTTTTCTTAAGGGGCCCTCATGATCAATTATCTACCCAGGAACAATAGAAGCGTGCTCTAGTCATTGAAAATTAAAAATGAAAGTTAATTAAATCTTTTAAAAGTCAAAACTATTTAAGTCTTTTAAAAATGATCCCCGTCCACCCTCCCCTCTCGGCGGCCATGTTTGCATGGGCCAGTTAAATTTCGATCAAAGTAACCTAATTGTTGAATAAAGTGAAAGATATGATTCAGTAACTTAATCATTAAATTTTACGGAGGAGAGCTTAATATGAAGATCAACTATCATTTACATCTGTATTGCCCTCTCCTCCATAAACATAACGTCAGTACCTAAACCAGGTAATTTTTTAATTTACTTTTAGCAGGACCCTGTTTTTTAATTATTGTAAACTAAAGGGACCTCCTCAACCTAACCCTTTCCCCTAAAGTATCTCCATTGAATGAATTTCTAGAATTCCAAGGAAGGGGGATTAGGTTTAATAGTATACTTAATTTGGGAAGCACATATTTCACCCCCTCTTTTTTTGACCCTACTACGGTATTAGGTATTTCGTGAAATGTTACCGATATAACATGCTAGATATGTATTTACAGTTAATAAACTAGAAGTTATTGCTTTCTATAAATTGATCAAACTTATCTATAAGTGGTTGCATTTTTAGACTACACAATCTATTGATTATTCGATTGTATAGAAAGATATACAGAAAATATTTTATGTCAGCTGGTATACTATCTTCGTAAATTTGATCAAGTTGCGTGTAAAGTATACTACCTCATTTCTATAAGTGCTATATTACACATGTTAGCTAACAATTGAATATTTTGTTCTTGAAGCAGAAAACAATTCAGTCATAACTAAATCTGTAACAGTATAAAAAATGGTATGTATGTTATCCAATTATGTTTGTTATTACACACAGAAATGCATGTGCAAACATTATTTATAGTTTAAATATTTAAAACATAAATTATACAGTATTATTTAAAAAGGTTTATTCTCAATTCTAGGCAGATGAAAAATCTGAAAATGGAATTGGAACAGGTTTGTCTCTTTTCTCTATTTTTGTTGTAATAAACTATGAACTTTACCCATTTTAATGGTCATGTTGTGATCCTTTTTCTTTAAAAAAATCTAAAAATATGTAAACTTAATCTCTCTAAATTACATAAAAAATATGTAACCTTAATCTCTCTGAAAAAATAACAGTATAAGTAAAGTGATTAAAAAATTGAAATGTTGTAAAATACAAATAAGATTTAAAAGGAATGCCGTAAAGTTAGATATAATTTGACGAAGTGGGTGTTATAACCACTAAAAATATTAAAAAGTAAAACATTTATGGAAAGTTAAATTGGCTAAATAAAATTAAGCCAGGCAAAGAAAGTTGGCTATGGAAAGAAATTTGCCAGTTGAATTAACTTTATCTTAATGTGCGTGATGTATCCTGAACTGTGCTTTTAATTTTTAACTTAAGTTTATGTGCTAATTAGATTTGCTATTGCATACATTGTAAATGCAGTAATATAAGTTAAAGAAATGTTCTATAACTACTAGAAGCAATTCTAATTTCTTTGATAAGTTCCTGACAAATACTTTTATGTTCAAAAAGATTCAATAATTTACCAGTAGAAAAATATTTGTTTAAACAAAGATTTTTTATGCAAATGTGAGCCTGTTTATTTTTTTTTTTTAGGACGACCATTTCAGTTGAGGCCTTCAATTTTAGGATCAGGAACTAGTTTTAGTTCATGTGAGTAAAAGAATATAAAGTGTTTATTTAAAATATTAATATTTTGCATATTTCTATGTTTTATGCTTACCAATCACTTTTAAGTTTTTTTTTATACTAAAGAGATAAAAGCTTCTAAGCTTGTGACAAAGTGTATATGTTTAATTTAAAGCAAATATGTTGTACATAGAGGAAGAAAAACTTATTTTTTTTAACTTTTTTATATTTACTGCTTAAAAACAAGTTTACATGAGTGATACTCAAAAATGGGTAATAAGTAAGCTGATTGATTTGGTTCTCAATTTCTTTTTACTAAAACAAATTGAGAACCAAATCAATCAGCTTACTTATTTTTTTTTACTAAAAAAAATTGAGGGACTAAATTAAGAAAAAGTTCTTAAGAATTTCAAATTTTTTAGTTGCTAAAGATTGTCCATCTAAAGGGTTTGCTTTAAGACCTTCTGCTTTGTCTGCTGCTGCTGAAAGTATTATAACGACCCCAAAAACTGGTAAGCAATTAATTTTTTCAATAGAAACCAATAAGGAATATTTAACTATGATCAATTGATCTTTTACTAAGGTTTTAGGGTTTTAACATGAACAACCTCAGAACCCTCCTCCTCTTTATTAAGTAACGTAAAGTCCAACATGCAAGTTTTCTCCCAGAAATTTTATTGATTCTCAATATTGATTATATATATATATATATATATATATATCAAGAGATATCAAGTTATTGATATCTCTTGATTAATTCTAGTAATTGGTCATTGAACATTTAATCTCTTAAAGTCTGATTTTATATCCAATTTATGCACAAAGAAACTTGTAAATATATATAAAGCTAGATTATATATATAAAGCTATTGAGTTTCAGACAGAATCAGACAGTAAATAAACTGCACATAAATCTATAACTAGTTTGTAAGGTTAAAATAAGAAAGAAATACTTTTATTCTAATTTCCATTCCCTTCTTTATTCTGCTACTATTCTATTTCACACCCTCCCTTCCAACGTTCTGACTTTTTTTTTTCAACTGCAAGCTAAGTGTTATTTTGTTTATCATCAGAACGTACAAGTTTATTACGTATTGAAAAGTTACTTAATAAACAGTAATTATAAGCAGTCATATTAAACCTGAATCAAGTAAATAAATATTTCTCGAGATCAATTTTAGTTAAATAAGTATAAAAGTTTAAAAGAAATCAAAATTATAATAACTATGCCATGTAAACTATTATGTAAATGCAAAATTTCAGTTAGCTCTTGAGATGATAGTTCATCACATCTTCCTGCTACTAATTTAACTTTTAAAAACAAAATTTTGCACAAAGCATGTGTTTATGGAACCCAGAAAATGTATTTATTATTTGGCCGAGTAAAAGTATTTGAAGAAATAGATTGCTTCATGAACTTTACATCTTAATTTTCTTCAGATGTTTGAACAATATTGCCCAAAAACCATTTTGTATCATAAATGCATTTCTCAGGTGAATCGATAGGATCTGTTAATAATTGTAAACTTGCCCTTCTACAAGCTTCTTGACAAAGCCTCCAACACCATCACAGAAACTCTTTCTATATGATATAGCAAAAAAATGCCATTCTGCAGAAACCTCATGATCTTTTTGATAATAATAGCAGCAGGTATTAAATGTCTTTTAGTTTTTGTATTGGTACTTGCATCAAATTAATGAAATCAATAGTTAAAGTTCTTAAATTTTTTAATACTTCATAAATGAAACAATGAGCTAAGTTTGTATTGCTATGCAGAAGATAATGATGACACTTTTATATTTTATGTAATTTTCTTCATAACGTAAAAAATAAAAAGATTACAATGTGACTTGATTGTTGTTCCAATGGAATCCTTTTATTGCCACTTGAATTAAAAAACTGTAATTTTCAGCAAGTTCTAGTAATATTAAAATACGATTACATGGTAATGTGATTTTAAGATGCTGCAAATATGCTACTTCATTTTTGGCTAAATAGTGATGGCTTGTTAGTTGGCTTATTTTTTAAAAAACATTTTCAACAAAATCATTTACAGGAAGACTGGAACTAACCTACAACTTTTGTTATCTTCTAAAGAAAGCCTTTTTTAAAAATGTTGTCTTTAATGTATGAACATGTTTTTTGCTTCTAAAGTTTATACGTTAAGAATTTCAAATGACCGCATCTCATGAACCACAAAAGGTTTAAAGCTGAAATTTACAGGATTTTCTTTTCTCATTAATATAAATCAATTTTCACTGTAATCTAACCCTTTTATGTATGGTTTTTTAATTTTATGTTTTATCTTTTTTTTTAATGTTTTTTATTTTGTTGATAATATTAGTCAATTTTTGCAAATTCAAACATTTACCTATCAATGTTACTTTTGTTATCTAATTTTTTATATTGATTATTGATAATCAATGATTCTATTTAATTATCTAATTTTTTGTATTGATTATTGAATAAAATATGATACTGCTATTGTTATTAAAACATGATAACATAATGTTATATTAAAAGGTTTTATATGAAAAATTTATACTAAGACTTTAAGTTTTTAAGCACTTTTGTTGCTTTGATAATTTGATAATTTAAGTGCTAAATAACACTTTGAATAACACTTCACTCATCAAAGAAATCCTGTAAATCATATATTAAAAAAAAGATAAAATGCAAAAAACTTTTATTTCTTTTTCTCTTTATATACTATACTGTTATACTTGCTGTTATATATTATGGTTACATACAGAATAGCTAAATAACTTAATCACAATTCCAAGTTGCCAAAATATTTTATCTCTAAAAGAAACTCAGCTGCCTACCATGCAGTTGTGTTATTTTCTAGCACACAGCATTCGGTAGTTAAGAACTGAAAGGTACAACTAAAAATTTCTTCATAAAACCATCACTTTTTCTAATTAGTGACGCAGTTTCTTTTTCGAAACTTAAAACTTTTGTAATCCAACATGCTAGTCACCTAATGTGAATAAAGTAAAAGAATAGGTTTTCAAAGATTTGCCATAAAAATAAAAATCTTTAGTTTTCTATTTTGCAAATCTTCAAATTTTATTTAGTTTCAAGTTTGAATTTGCATTTTAAATTTTTCAATTTTTTAAAATCAGTAATAACACATGTAAAACCTCTGGAATCAAAACACCAAAGTTTCTGGAAATGTTGTTAAAAATTTTGGTTGCTGACTCAATATTGCAATTACACTATTACAATAGATGATAGACAAGTAATTCTTTTTAAATCATTCAGACTTAGCACGAGTCAGTGATGAAGAAAGTAATTAAAGATCATTAATCTTAAATTGGGACTCTCATATAGAAAAAGCAAGTTTCACCAGAAAATTACATTAGCAAGGTCTAAAATGACGTCCAATACAAACAAAATATTGTCCGATATTTTCTTAACATTAATATATCAAGATATTTTTTTATTGGTACTTTATTATTGGCATTTACATGCTTAGATAGTATTATATTATATTATGCTTAGATAGTATTATATTATATTAACTTATCAAGATAAAACATTTTAAGATATTAACATTATTTGATAGTGATCGGATATTATTTTAAGCTCTGAATGAATATTAAACAAGTATTAGATTGAATAACAACTTTTAATATCAAATTTTAAATATTAAATGATATTAAAATAAAAAACACTTTTCTTTTTTTTAATATTATTGTTGATTTTATATTTTGTTTTTATATTTTTTTAATATTATTGTTGATTTTATATTTTATTTTTATATTTTTTTAATATTATTGTTGATTTTATATTTTGTTTTTATATTTTTTTAATATTATTGTTGATTTTATATTTTATTTTTATATTTTTTTAATATTATTGTTGATTTTATATTTTGTTTTTATATTTTTTTAATATTATTGTTGATTTTATATTTTATTTTTATATTTTTTTAATATTATTGTTGATTTTATATTTTATTTTTATATTTTTTTAATATTATTGTTGATTTTATATTTTATTTTTATATTTTTTTAATATTATTGTTGATTTTATATTTTATTTTTATATTTTTTAAATATTATTGTTGATTTTATATTTTATTTTTATATTTTTTAAATATTATTGTTGATTTTATATTTTATTTTTATATTTTTTTAATTTTTTTTTTTGTTTTGTTTTGTTTTGTAAAAAAAAAAAAGTTGTCTTTTTTTTTTGACAGAAACTCGAAAAAGGACAATGGCTGAAAATGTTGAAGGTTGGTTTGACCTATTACATGTTGTAGGTTTTACAAAGTGCTTAGCTAAATTTGAATGAAAATTTAAATATTTCATTCACCTTTAATAAAACTTTAGAAATAGCTTTTAGAAACATTGTGTCACTTTAGAAATATCTTACAGACTTAGTCACTTAACTGTTGAAAGGAGTTTTATTTTTGCCATATTTAATGGAACTAAGGTTTATCTCTTTTTCAACAGAATATGTAAAGTTGTGATAACTTTAAATTTATGATGTTATTAATGTACAATATTTTCCCCCCATAGACACAGAAGATGATAGTATAGAGGAGTCAAATAAAAAAACCAAAGTGGTCAGATGTCATCAAGACTAAGTTTTATTATTTCTGTTTAAATATTTTTGTAGATTTGTTATGGAATTTTTCAATTACAAATTACAAAAGAAAATTATAGAAACTTTAAAAAATTTCACAAAATCTTAAAAAAATGCTCTCTTATTTTAGTTACTATTTCACTTTTTCAGATGGGTTGTCAGTATACAGACTCCTTGAAACTCACAGCAAATAAATCTACTGAAGAAGGCTTAAATGATGTTGTAAGACATCCCACAGGCATAGGTACTTTTGGATTTGCTAATACCGTAACCAACAGCGATTTAGAAAATAACAATAAGGATAATAATATCCCAGTTAAGGTTCCTGACTACTTCCGTCAGGGTTTAGAGAATGGAGGGAAGAAACTAGGTAAAAATTGTTTTTATTGTTAACATTCAAAATGTGAAATGAAAACCAACAATATTTTTTTCTTTCATTTTTTTTTGAATTATTTCATGGATCATTAGCAGCCATTGCTGTTATCAAAAAACTGATTTTAGTCAAAACTATTGTTTTAAAAAGAGAAGTCATTCTCAATCTTATGTTTGATATTGTTTGGTAAAATACTCATACTAAATTAAAATGGTGTACAAAAAACTTATTTTATATAAACATTTTTGAAAAAATTTTCAATAGAAAAAGTTGAGAAATAAGAAGAACTCGAGCCAAAAGGTTTTGATGAAGTTTTTTGCTTTACAGTTTATTTACCACCATCATTTATAATTTATATAGTATCATTATGCAAAACAATTATTTTGACTAATGTTGAAATGTTAATCGCACAGTAAAGGAATAAATAGACTTCTTAATAAAAAAATTTTTTTAAAGGTATTCTTCAACGAAATGAGTAATCAGTGGTAATTATTTGTTTTAGAAGCTGTATACGCAAAATATATTTTTTTATTCGATGTAAGGGATGTATTTAAAATCTAGTGTAAAACATTTTTGAGCACGTAATATTCAAGTGACGTATCGTTGATATAGACTTAGCATCTCAATCAAATATAAAAACTTGCAATCTTTTGAATGAATACAAAATCAATATTGTTTTAAATTTTTAGTATTATCAAATTAATAAAGATAATTTTTTTAGAATTTGTTTTTGGAGCCGCAAGCAATGACGGTGGAGCCAGCAACGCTGTTGATGGGTTCAAATCATTAAGTAATAAAACATCCGATGACTCCAATCACATAAATAAAAATACAGAGGGGCAAGATAACCATAAGCTTCTTGAAAACGCTGATGAATACCAAAAATCGAACTTGGAAAACAAACAGCGTTTTGAAGAAGTGCAACAATACACTGGAGAAGAAGGTGAAAACCACGTTCTTCAGGTATCTCTCTGTTTTTTTGTTTTTGTTTTTTTTTTTAAAGAGATTTTAATCTCAAAAAATCAATAAAAGGTCAATCTTAAAACTGGTAAACAGTTATGTCAATTTAACGTTGTAAAGTTTAGATTTTTAAAAGAATATAATTTTGTAGGTTATATGCAAGTTGCACGAGTTCAACAACAAAACTAAATCATGGCAGGAGAAAGGGCGAGGAACATTAAGATTAAATGACATCTCGCAGTCTGAAGGACTGTTCCAATCAAGAATAGGTTACTACTTAACGTGTGTTGCTAGTAAAAAGTTAAAGAAGTTAAAAAAAAATGTTTAACTTTTGTAGTTTTTAAAAAAATTTTAAACAATTTTAGTCAGACATTCTTTACTTCTTTGGGGCTTTTAGTATTTCGAACCCAAGGTACAAATATTGTCCTTTTAAACACCATGCTATGGCCCGAAATGTGCTGCGAAAAGGTTCGTGAAAAGAATGTGCGTATCAGCGGTATTGCGCCTGGTTCTCATGAAGTGAAGCTCTTCTTACTTAACGTAAGTTCCTTTTTTTAAATCTGAAGTCTAAAAATTAAAAACAAATTTTGTTTGTCGAGCGAAGGAGGAAGGTGCGGGAATGAAGGAGAAGTGTTAGCAAGCCCTTTTTTTTGTAAGAAAAAAAAAAACGGTAAGGAATTTTTGTAAGTTAACTTGTTTTAAAATGTTGATTTTGGTCTTAAAGTGTGGACCAAAAGATTGTCAAAAAATGTTTACAGCAATTGAACGGCGTATCGTAGCTTTAAAACGCAATAAAGACCATTATCCTTCTGTGAAGCATACCTCAACTCTTGAAAATTCTGATAATGTTCTTCCAAACAACCAAACTATTACTGAAACCACATCGAACATACCATCTTCAGCTGTTTCTGGTAAGTAACGGTCTTTGAATAATGCCTGCTTATATTTTCCATCATTTAAAATTCGTTTTTGTTAAATTAACTTTAATTTGCAGTTCTAAAATTAAAATCTTTTAAAAAAGTTGATTTTTTAAATATTTTTTTATAAAAATTGCGTTAGATGAGCAGTCCAAGGATGATGTATATTGACCAGTCGCTCGCTCACACTAACTTGGTGCAGTTTGTGGTCACCTCACCTCAGATTTTTTGACTTAAACTATTATTTCCATCTCACATTTTTGAAGAAAGCAAAAATGGTGCAAAGTTCATGCAAATTTTATTTGTAACGATCGCTCTTAAGAGAATCTCTTCGTTTTTTTTTGTTTGTTTGTTTTAAATATAAAAGTAAATGCTTCAAATGAAGAAGAGTTCGCTTTAAATTTACTCTATCTTGTAAAATTTTAGAATAATTTGCAAGGGATACAAAAATTTTAGAATAATTTGCAAGGGGTACAAAAGTTTTAGAATAATTTGCAAGTGATACAAAAATTTTAGAATAATTTGCAAGGTATACAAAAATTTTAAAATAATTTGCAAGGGATACAAAAATTTTAGAATAATTTGCAAGTTTTTTACCTTTCTAACTCAAAAAGGAAGTTTTTGAGCATCTGGAGTTTTGCAAGACCAAGGACTTATTAATAGCATACTTAGCAGCTCTTGTTCACAAAGTAATGTGGTAATGTAGTTTCTTACTGAGGGGGATAACATCTCGATCTCTTAAATTCAGTTTATAATTTCTGGTTATGACAGATAAATAATTTTTGGTTTTAGTTTTTATCACCCTTTGTATCAAAGAGTGTGTGTATAAGTAAGTTGTAACCCTTGCGCATAAATTTTCGTTTTTTGAGTTTTTAATTTGTCTTTGTCTACAAAGAAAAAACTTAATTTGCAATCTTTATTAAATGAAAGTACCTCTGCATTAAAGTCGCCAAAAGAATCTATTACTCAAAATTTACGCGGTTTATCAACGTAAATTGGAGAAATTTCACATTCGCGTAAAACGAATTCAATGTAAATTTTAACACGCAAATTTCGAGAAAAAGGTTTTTCTTAAAAATTCTTATCACAAACTTTTTCCAAAAATTATTCTCACTGCAATTAGGCTGAAATATTGATTTATATATGGCTGATATATATTAGAGCAAGTTGATATTAAAACCTTTTGTTTTTGTATTATGGATTTGTTTTTAAAAAAGAAAAATTTGGTAGTTTCCTCCAAAGATTTATCTTTATTTTTCATTTT
Organism: Hydra viridissima; assembly: GCF_058129835.1. NCBI lineage: Eukaryota > Metazoa > Cnidaria > Hydrozoa > Anthoathecata > Hydridae > Hydra > Hydra viridissima. Next base: position 4,247,367 of record NW_028324312.1, read on the forward strand.
TGGTAAGAAATTAAGTTTAAAGATTAAAAAAGATTTTGTGAAAAAGTCTTCAGCATAAAAAAACATTACAGAATTACCAAAAGAAAAATCAATGGTACAAATACAAATTTCGAGATTCCAAAAAAAAAAATCCTAATGCTCGATAAAACACTCAATTTATAAATAACCATCGAAAAAAAATTATTGACAAGTAGAGAATGTCAACACTCGACTATAACAGCAACAGCTCCCAACTGTTGTAGGGAAGATCTTACTCAATTTGTTTAACCTCGAGTTGGGGCAACAAAAGCACCTTCGCGCAACGCCTGTGGAAGTATTTGAACATACTTGAACAGTATTAACGTATCTGTAACTAAAGAGAATTATAAAAGTCATAAAACAAGTAATTAAAAATTCGGAGAAAAATTTTGGATGTTGTAATGACAGGCCTTCTTTACGCTATCTAGTCAACGTATCATTACGTAATCTAGTATTGTATGTCCTGCAATAAATTGCGCGTCATCTCTCTCAGCATTTTGCAATTATGTTGCATGCTAATCTCATTCCGCCAAAACATTTAATATATCCTCCTCAACTACTCAGAATTACCAAGCTCTCCCTACACTGATCGCGTAGCGGATGTTACAAACGAGGTTGTTTTGTCAGACTTCATCGTGAAATTTATGGAAAACGACAGTTTAGGCAGAGTCGTACACAAACATCTTGCGTTGTGTGATTTTATTGAAAACGGAGCTCGTAATCCGTTGGCCATCGAATTAGCCAAATCCCAAGCTGCAGCTGTTGACTATGCTAAAACTGGAATACTTCCAAATGTTCCTTTGGAGGCTATGGAGCTTGTTAGAAAGAACGGTTTTCCAGATTTTGTGGACAAAAGCGAGTGCTACAGTTCAAACAAAATACTGGGTTATCTCTATCGCAGATGCAAATCTATCGGCTTTAACTTCGAGGTAATTAGTAAAGATAATATAGAAAACGCTTTAGATTTTAGGCTACAGGTGGACGGTTACCAAGAGTACTTGGGGGATGCTTTAGAAGTCTACATCTGCTATGATTACAACATGAAAATGATCATGTCAAAGTTCGACTTGAAAGTTGAAGCAGACGTGATTTTAGGTTGTGCTACATTTGCATGGAGCACCCACCTTGATGCCGATCGAGGAAAAGCAACAAAGTCGATTGCTGAATGCTACCAAACTGTAGTGAGGAAGTTTCGAGAAATATTTTTTAGCGATGTTACCGATGACGTTTCTCGAGCGAAGAAAGCTTGCGCATGGTATAACTTAGTTAACAACAATGCAATCAAAGTTCACGGAAGTAAACATAAGATGTTAAGTTTTCCTTGGGTTGTTTGTGATGTTCTCTGTGAAATCTTTTTAAAAAACCAAAATCAAAGACCCAGCAGAATGTTTGTTGATATCGGTTTGTCTGCTCTTAACTACTTCAACAAACACTCGGCGTTGTTATTGAAAAACATCATGGACAAAACGAAAGTGTTGAACATTGTAAATCACTGTATTCAAAGGTAAGTTTTTAAGTTTTTGTCATACTTTTTCTGCTGAAAGAAGATCTTTGTTTAAAAATAACTTTACATTCTCTGTAAATAAATTCTCTTTGATATATATATGTATATATATATATATATATATATATATATATATATATATATATATATATATATATATATGTATGTATGTATGTATGTATGTATGTATGTATGTATGTATGTATGTATGTATGTATGTATGTATGTATGTATGTATGTATGTATGTATGTATGTATGTATGTATGTATGTATGTATGTATGTATGTATGTATGTATGTATGTATGTATGTATGTATGTATGTATGTATGTATGTATGTATGTATGTATGTATGTATGTATGTATGTATGTATGTATGTATGTATGTATGTATGTATGTATGTATGTATGTATGTATGTATGTATGTATGTATGTATGTATGTATGTATGTTAAGGGTCTGCGTCTCGTTATTTTTTTAAATCGAGACGAGACGAGACGATCCTAAAAGCTTTGTCCCGATTAGCGACAAATATCGAGACAATTTTCAATTTTCAGTCGAAATTCGGGACGATACCGAGACGAGACGAGATGTCCCGGACAAAAAAGGAGCTTTACAATTTCCCGGAATTTACATCTTTTTAACGAGACATAACGAGACATAACGAGATATACTAGTTAATCTTTAATGTGAAATTTAAATAATGAATTTCTGACACAATTACCATTATTTATTTCAGCTGCTATTATTGATATTGTTATACCATCTACATAAACACAGCTTTATAAAAGTTAATGGTATAAAAATGGTAATAAAATAGCAACTGAAATCAGGGGGAAAAAAATATTTTTGGGATAGTATTTAACTTTTTCCACTAAAATATCGTGTAAGAAGTGGATAAATATATGTCCAAGGGCTAAGTTTCTGATCATTTAATATTGTTTACCGCCGAGGTCAGTATTCACTTCTAATGCAAGAGTTTGTTTTACACTCATATTTAAGGGAAAGATTTTATCCAAAGTGTCTTCAACTTTTTTGATCTATAAAACGTTTGACTTTTTTTAAAAAGTGTACTTTTTGCAGAGACTAACAATAGAGCATGATGTACAATACCTAGTTCTTTCATTTTTTCTCTTTTCCTTTGCTCTCTAAGGACCACCCATTGTTTATGGGGTTTTCCTGAACCAAAATGGCTACTTTTATTGGTCATAAGATTTTCTTGAAGCCATTGGTCTTCTTTTTCTATAAAAGAATCATAATTTCTACCACATTGTTTTAGTTTTTTTCTTCACTTTTGAAATAAATCTATCTAAAGTAGCATTAATTTATGTTCTATTTGCTAATTTCTTCATTTTTATTTGATTTCGTTAAGTAAATCCTTCCAAAATGGTAATTTATCCACTCCTAATTCACGTATATTCGGGATAAGATCTAACCTTTTTGTTGTTGTTGTTTTTAAAATCATTAACATATATCAGAAACATTTTTAAGTTCTCTATATCATTTTTCACTTTACACTGTTTAACATTTTATGTTATAACTTCTTTGACAATTACCACATTACGTTCCCTATAATGTTTAAGTAAATAATGTTACTTGTATATTAGACAGGAAATACTGAAGCTGTTAAGTAATGCTATTTCAAATATCTAGCACCTCTTGAATAGTAAATCATCATTCAAATTAAAACATTTAAACAAATTTCTAAGTAGCATATGATGATAAAAATGTTTCTTGAAAATATATTTGATATGTTAAAACAAGTCATATAAGTAAAAAACTCAAATTCAAGATACAAGTAAAAAACTCAAATTCAAAAAATATGTAAAGTTACAAGATTATCTTCAAAGTAAATATAGACTTTAACTTAAATTAAAAGTTCTCCATTTTTACTAAATAAAAATCTCTAATTTTTTAGATTTCTTTGAAAATAATATTAAAATTTTTAACTTCTTTTAATCATAAAATGTAAAATATAAGTTTTATTAAAAAACTGTTTTTACTTTTTAAATAAATGATCATTCTAATTTAATATTATTTAAAAAAGAGCACTATATTTACCAAAAAACTGTGAGGGTTTTAGTGCCATTTTTTTGCTGTTTTGAGTCACTGTGCGTCATTTCTGGCTGGCAAAACAAACTTGGTTGGCAAAAAATTTTCTTCACTGCGAAAGCGCGAGTAAGATATCTAGTTAATATTAAGGGTCTGCGTCTCGTTATTTTTTTTCCAGGAAACTTCTCGTCTCATTACGCTTTTCCCGGTTCATTTCAAGAAAAAGATTCCGAGACGCAGACCCTTAGTTAATATAATTGATCTGTCTCGTAACGTTTCGTTATTATCCGGGACACAGTTTTTAAATTCCGAGAAAGAAATTATGTCCCGATTTATAACTTTATTCCGGGATAATTGTTTCCTTTGTCTCGTTAATTTTTTCCGGGAAGTTTCTCGTCTAGTTACGCGTTTCCCGGTTCATTTCGAGAAAACGATTCCGAGACGCAGACCCTTAATATAATTGATCTGTCTCGTAACGTTTCGTTATTATCCGGGACACAGTTTTTAAATTCCGAGAAAGAAATTATGTCCCGATTTATAACTTTATTCCGGGATAATTGTTTCCTTTGTCTCGTTAATTTTTTCCGGGAAGTTTCTCGTCTAGTTACGCGTTTCCCGGTTCATTTCGAGAAAACGATTCCGAGACGCTGACCCTTAATGTATGTATGTATGTCTGTATTCTCTAAATAGATATATTAGTTTATTACGAGAAATTTTCGCTGGATTATGGTTACCAGCATCATCAGCTCGTTAAATTTATTTTAAGCTACAAAAAACAGCTTAAAATTAACTGACGTCAGCAGTTGAATGGCTTCTTTCTTTTTTATCTTTTCGTAAAAACGTGAAAAATGGTGTCCAAAATTTAGTTTTTACAAATTATCGAGATTGATACCGCCATTAAGAGGGGAACATTGGTGCCTCTGTATCTCAAGAGCCTCACGGATCTTCCGTTCAAATTTTTTTGTCTCTACTTTAAGAGTTTTAGTTTTCTCCCAGTTAATTTCTTCTGAACCTGATTTACTATGTGTGCCTATTGCAGGCTGATGATGTTTGCCCTCAATTAAACTTTTTTGATGTTGTTGGGTTCGAGTTCTAATTTGTAACTTCATTTCTCCAACGTATTTTATTAAATAGTTACATTCAATTAAGTAGGTTTGCTATTGCGAGGTAATTTGGATTTATTTTTACACGCTAGCAGTGATCTTAAATTAGGATTATATTCAAAAACTACTTTATATTCAACTTTTCTAAATATTTTTCTTAATTATGGGGCCTGTGATGGTATCCACGATAATGATACTGTATGGAGAGTGTCATACTCGGATTGAATTTTATTTTTCTTTATGCACCGTTTTTTAATAATTTAGTTTGCAATACTTAACAGTTGGCTTTTGTCGTAATCATTTTCGTTGAATATTTGAGTTGGAAAAGTTATCTCATTTTGTAAATGTAAATCACTGCATATGGATTAAGCTCTGTGAACGTAACCTTTAAATATTGCGCTTAAAATTTTTGGGTCATGATTTGATTGAGGTTTAATTTGAATATTCGTAATGGCTTCCTTCCTGTAAACTTTAAACTCGTAATTACCTTTGGTGTTATTTTTTACCGTTACATCGAGGAAATGAAAAGTTTTATTTTCGATTGCGATTGTGTATTGTATTGCAGGGTGTTGTTTATTTAAAATAAGTTGGAATTACTCTGCTTCCTGAATTTTTGAAAATCTAGCATAACTATCATCAACATATCTTAGATAGAAATTTAAATCAAGAGAAGAATTTAATGTTTTTGCAATTTTAAAAGCATTTTCTTCGTGGTATTGTAGAAAAGATTCCGCCAGTATGATCATGAACGAAAGACCAATAGGACCGGAATTCTCCAACTCATGAATTTCTTCGTTCCACAAAAAATAACACCGATGTAAATAAGCTTTTTAGTTAATAATTCATCTGAAAACTTAAACAAAGTGATGAGATTTTTTGTTTATAAACTTTTTTTAATTTTTGCTTATAAAAGTTAATGTTAAAAAAGATCTTTTAATCTCACATTTTTTACAGAGTTTTTTTAAAAGTGTTTAAAAAGTTTTAAAAACTCTTTATAACTCAAATATTCTATGACAAGTTACTCGGCTTATAAGTGTTAGTAACTGCTGCTGTCACCATCCTGAAAAAAACTACTGTTATCACTATGCTGAAAAAAAGCCATTGAAAGACATTTTGTAAGGAATTATAAAGGTGTGGATCTTCCATTAAGATATGGAACAAATCGTGAACAATATCCAAACAAGGCGTGGATCATCAAAGAGATTTAGTTTTACAACAAAAAACCTTAACAAACCTCCAGCGGTGATGTTTCTGCAACATTTCAAAAACCGTAGGGAAAATTATAGTTTTTCCCACAGCTTCATCAAAACGATTGATAATTAACGTACTGCTTCGAATAAAAGCCCGCAACGTTTTTTAGAGTTTTTGGTTTTTACAAAAGACGTCTCTTTGAGAGGAAGGAGGGCCTTTAAAAGAGGGAGGTGTTTGTAAAATTTTTACAGCTTTGTCTTTATCATGAAAAGCCATTTTTTAATGACATTTTACACTTGACAACATTATACTGTCTAACTCGATTTTATCATCTTCATCTTCTGCGTACATATCTTGCGATATTTCGAATGGATTTTCGTGCTCTTTTCATTTAAGTTAAGCATATTTTAAATTAAGTTTTATCTGCTGCAAATTTTTTACTTTCTTTAAAATACGAAATCAAGCCATCTTGTGTATCTTTAAATGCTAATCCATACAATTTAGACTTAGCCAACATTTAGTTAGATATCCCCCGCAATGATTTAATCACTCAATCGCCTTCTAACCTCGTTTGCACTGGTTTCATATTCCTATCATCCATATATTCGTGCTTTCCGTTTGCGAGCCATTCATTTTGTACATCCTCCCAGTACGATCAAGCCATTAATTTTTGATTTTGTCAATGCTTTCTTGACAGCAATCAAATATGGTATTAAGCATCAATGATTGGTCGAGCCTTCAAGATCCGCAGAATCGATGTTCGATTAAATTTACTATTGTAATAAAATTTCAAATAACAAACTTATTCAAAATGAGTATAAACTTGTCACACATTTTGCTGTTTTAAACGCATAAAGAGTTCTGTTAAAATAGGCTTCAAAAAGTTCAATTTATCGTAAAAGATTGATATAGAAATAATATGTATATATAGTGATATATTCATTGCTATTCGTAAAAAAAATTTAAATTAAAAGTTAAAGATTTAAAAAAAAAAGAAGTTTGAAATTGAAGTACGCTAGAGTTTAGTTTGCGAGATGTTGGATTGATTGATTCAATTAAAAGATCTTGCGTGAGACCTTGAAAGCATCAAACCGAATCATTTTTTGTATGACAAGATCAATGATTAATGCATGAAAAGAGACATGCAAAATTTCACCTTATTTTTGTAACTTTTCAAGTAATAAAACTATTTCAAGTTGCTTTAACATCTATTTATTTTTTTGATAAAGTTTTAAACAGATTTTTCAAGAAAAAAAAGCAACAGCAACAGCTCAAAAATCAGTGATTAAAAAGCTGTTCGTTTATCTTACAGTATTTTAATCACGGATTTTGCATCATTCCTTCGCTTTTCTTTTTTTTTTTAAGGCATCAGCATTTAATCCAAATAAAAGTTCCCAAAACCTGAATAAAAATTAGAGTTAAACAACGAACTTAAGAAGAACATCTAAGATATAACTATAACTCACGATGGCTTCGTGTGCCGATGACAATTACTTCTCACTGACAGGACACTACGCTGCTGCCAAGGAACCACCGGAATTGAAAAAGCTGATGTTCAGGTGCTCTCCGTTTGAAGAACACAGCTCAGGCAACAACATTGCTGTGTGGTTGCAAAATGAAATGGAGTAACTTGAGCAAGACATACCTTCATTGAAGAACCTCTACCTATTTTGCGTCACTGACAAGGGGCAGAATGTTGTTGCTGGAGTCAGAGATGCAGTTCGCAATTGGGAAACAGAAGAACCTATGTTCCAAACTGAACTGCATCGCTCATATTCTTCATATCTGTTTGAAGAGAGCAAATGGAGAAGAAAATCAGTCAACAAATATTCAAGCAATGCCTTGGAAGTCAAAAGTTAAAATTCAATTTGCTGTAGTCTACTTTTGTGCAAGTTCCCAATCCACCATTTGAGGTGCCAATTTTCAAAAGTAGCATCTAAAGTTGCTAATATTATAAAGTGCTACTAATGATCTAAAGTAATGCAATTGCAAATAATTAAAAGAAATGAGAGAGAAAGAATGAGAGTTGCGAATAATTCCAAAAATGCAAATAGATATATATATTAGGACACAAACTCAGTAAAATTCGGTTAAAGTATGAAAAGGTCTGACTATCTGCTCTTAAAGTCAGTCTTATTGACCGTGAAAGTCTCACTTTTTTAAGTCTCTTTTGAATTTTTCAGACCAATACGCCAAGTACTTGAAAGCCAAGTTTTAAGAAGCTAAATTTAGTCTCCAGAATTTGGCCAAAGATCGTGAAGAAACTGTCAAAGAGTTCTTGTCAAGCTTGTTTGGCAAAAGCGGGGAAAAAAACTCCGAGATTAAACCATTCTTCGTCGACGACAGCCTTCGGCACTCACAGTTTGAAAGCTTCTCTTTGAGCTTTATCCAGCCAAAGAAGCAGAAGAAAAGCGCGACTGGATTGAAAGGAGAACTTTTTGCCTATAAAAATGATGTTGAGACAGTTTCTGCATGGATGGGAAAGCCAATGTGGTTTTGGGTGACAAAATGGAACGTCTAACCAATTCTTTCTAAGGCTGCCTTTGCTATCCTGAGCCTTTCTGCAAGTTCAGTATCAACAAAACGCTTGTTCAGCGCTGCCAGCCTGACAGTAACGAAGGGAAAAAATCGCATGGATCACCTGAAGGCTGAAAAACTGCTCTTCATCAAGAGCTATTACTCTCAGTTTGAGAGAAAAAAACTGCTCAAATTCTGCTTAGAAACCAAAAGGTCTTTATCAATTCCAATTGAGGAGTCGGATGATGACATCGAGGAAGGCCCTGTTGATGCAACTAACGTTATGGACAGGAATAACATTGAAGAAGACAAAGAATTTGACGAAAATGATTTTGGCTCAGATTTCTTTCAGCTTATTTCATGCTAAGAAACTCATGAAAACAGTTTCCGAATCAAAATATCTCTAAATTTTAAATGTTTATTTTGTAATCAGTGTTAGGTAAAAATTCAATGAGGAAAATGCTATATTTGCCAGTGTTTTATTTCTATGATGACTAAGGCAACTGATGTGTTCAGAAAGTTAACTTTTGGTACAAAAACTGCATTTATTTTCACATCATTAACCTCTTTCATTTACTCATGTTGTTTAAATAACTGTGGACTTAAACTAAATACTTTATTAATTAACTCTCAGCTTAAATAAGTTTAATTTAGTACCTTGTTTAAATTTTAGTTTATACATTTCACAGACTCTTGCAAAGATGCTAAAATCACTGTAAGCAATAACTCGTCGCAAATTTTAGTGACTTTTAGCGATTTTTCCAATTTTTAAAAATCTTTTACTATGTTTCAGGGCATAAAGCCAAATACTGAAAAGGATTCGGGTATTAAAAAATCCAATACTCAAACGTTTACCCGATAATTTATCTGTTTCAGTTCTCGTTAACCCGTTCCATCATTGTTTCGGGTATTTAACAGGTCTATACCCAAAAAATTTTTTGAAATTACCCGTCGACGGCTGAACGGGACCCGGTGACATTCCCTAGGCTGTTTTTTTTTTTGTTTTTTTTTTGTGCTTAACCTATGGAGTGAATTATATTGCAACACCAATTATTTAAACTTGTTTATATATATTTAGGTTTGAAACTTAATGGCTGTAATTAAATTTCCATTCGATTGAGTTCAAAAAAAATAACTTTTTCCTTTTCCTTTAATTTCGAGTTCAATCGATTGCGCATGAAAATCAATTACTTATTCAAACTGTTGTTCTCCATTGCAGATAATATTTTGCTTTAACATGCTATGTAGGTGAAAGACTCTTTAATAAAATAAGTTTCTTATCGAAAAGTAACTTAGTACTATTAGTTTGTTAAGATTGTGGAGCTTCTAGTACTACTTTCTTATAAACACGTTTTCTTTAAAAAAAAAACAAAAAAAAAAAACGTGTAAGACAAAGTAAAAATGTTTCAAATTTGGCAACAGTGATTAACAGAAAATCTCAAGTATGCTCCTCAAAGTAAGCTCTTCAAACTTAATAAGCTTTATGCTTTGCAGAAAACGTTCGATGGGCATAATTTAAGGAAAAAGGAATGAGAAAATAGGGGTTATACATTTATTCACAAAATCCGCATAAAATGAATTGCAAAAAATCGGAGGTTTTTAAACGTCAAGAAAAAACTTTAGTATCAATTGAAAATGAAGTCGGTTGAGACATTTAGCGGTGTATAACTTTTGTGTTAATTCAGTGTAAAAAATGTTTATTCTATGATTTTTATGATCAATGATTTTTATATATGGTTTTTAACCTGCCATGTGTGAGAGAGTACTGCGTGGTTGCAACCTTGCAAGAGTCTAGCAGCTATACCGACATCATAGCATACACTACCACACACAAGGTATTCCAAGGTTGTAACCACATCGATATCATTATCAAATCACAAATTAATTTGCGAGTTTTACTTTTTTATTGGCTGCAGCTGCAAGAATTGTAACGAATTTAGAGCCCACAATGTGATATTGCAATGTGATATTTTACTGATACTGTGCATTTAATTAAAAGATTAAAATCTTAATTTTCTAATATCGTTAACTGTAAAAAGGAATCCATATTTAAATTTAAAAAATCAATACACAAATTTGATGCTGCACAAGTTCATGTATTAGGCAAAAGATTCTTTGGTCATAGGGAGCGAAAAAAAAAAACGGCCCCATTTTTATTTGGTGTTATTAACATAATGATAAGTATCTTCAGCGTTATCAAAGCTTAAAAAATTCACTTTAAATCAAGAATCATTGAAACAGGTCTTTCTAGGTATGACTTCCACAAATTAGAAAAACGCGCCATTGTTGCACCATCTATAATGCGATGATCTGCAGACCAACTGACGTTAAACATATGTACTTTTACAAGGTTACCATCGGAATCAAAACGAGGCAAAATCTTAAAATATACATACATATACATAATACATTTTATATATATATATATATATATATATATATATATATATATATATATATATATATATATATATATATATATATATATATATATATATATATATATATATATGAAGGGCTTATTATGAAACAATGACAAGCCACACTTTTTTCAAAAATGAGTTATTATCATTTTTATAATCATAAATAGTATACGCAATAGCCAAAAAGATGTTAAGGGACAATTCTTAAAATTGGAGCTATAATTATAAAATCATCTTACTGCAAAATGTGTTAATTAGGATATTTTGAGGTCACGAATATTTTAGTGATAAAACAAAAAAGTTCCGGCTGGAATTTTAGGATCACCTTGTGGTTGTAATAATAAATGTAGGGAAATATTAGGGGGTGCTGAAATAAAATTTTTTGATGAACTTTGGAATTTAGGGTCAAAAGGCAGATTGAACAATATTGTTTCAAAAAAGATAAAAGGGATTTCCATACCAAAGACAGATAAAAGAGGAAAACATGCTAACAGACCTAATAAAGTGAGTAAAGAAAAAAAAGCAGGTGTTAGAAATAATATAAATTTAATTCCAAAATATCAAAGTCATTATAGTTGAACTGAAAATTTACACAAAGAATACTTGAACTGCGATATGACCATATCAAGTCTTTATTCGGATTATTATCTTCCCTGGTGTATACAACAAAATATTGAACCAGTTTTAGAGCATACTTATAGAAAAATTTTTTGTTCAGAATACAATATTGGTTTTAAATTACCAAAATCGGACACCTGCAAAACTTGTGATCAACTCAATATTAAAGTAGAGCCAGAAAGAATAGTTGCCAACGATCAAGAGTTGATTTGATTACAAAATGAACTTAGACTCCATAATGCAAAGGCCCTAGTTATGCAAGAAAAGCTTAAATTGGAAACGGCAGTTTCAAAAAACAACAATAGAAAATTAGTAATAACTTTCGATTTACAACAGGCTTTGCCACTTCCGAAATTAACAACTGATCCAGCATTTTATTGTAGAAAAATATGGATGTATACATGTTTCTATGGACAGAAAATATAGCAAAAAGAGGAATTGATGAAGTAGCATCCATTCTTTTAAAGTATTTAAGGAAAATAACTGAAGTAGATGACTTAATAATCTTTACTGATAACTGTCCCGGACAAAACAAAAATTGGCTACTGATGGCTCTCTGGTTACAGTTGGTAAAAGAGAAAAAATTTAAAAGCATAACTCATAATTTTCTTATAAGTGGCCATACTTATCTTCCTTAGGATAGAGATATTATTAGCAAAGCAAACAGAAAAACACCGTTTTAAGAAACAGATACAAGGCAAACAGATTTTTTAAATTTTGCCCCTATTCTTGCATATATTAAAAGAACTACACATACAAACGATAGTAAAAGATTCAATTTCGCTAACGCAGTTCACTTTAATGCAGAAAATACAAAGGTTTTCTATATCAAACACTACGTTGATGAAGATGAGTACAAAGAAGTAAATATTGCAAAGAAAGGAAGACCGTTGCAGACATCACTTGCTGAGTTAGAGCAGAAATATATAACATCATTAAAAATATTGAAGAAAAAGATTGACAATGTTAAAACTCTATTGCCGTATATACCGCCAATACAGCACCAATTTTATAACAATTTACAAGCCATGATTGGAGAGACTGAAGAAGAAGATCCTGAGATTATTTTAGATTAAAGTGATTTTTATTGTTAAATATGTAGATTAGATTAGCTGTGTTTATTTTTTCGCAATAGTACTACAAGTCACAGTTTTTTTCAATAAAATTTATCTTTTTCACATTACTTCGCATTTTTATTTATTTTTTTTGTCCAATATATAATATCCATTAGTATTTTTATGATGTATAAATTTGAGAGAATAATAGGTAAGCACTGATTTTATAGATTTAAATAAAACTTAAAAGTCATTTTTCTCAAATATTTGTTTTTGTGGCATATCATTGTTTCACAATAAGCCCTTCATATATATATATATGTATATATATATATAAAATGTATATATATATATAAAATGTATATATATATATAAAATGTATATATATATATATAAAATGTATATATATATATATATATATATATATATATATATATATATATATATATATATATATATATATATATATATATATATATATATATATATACATTTATATAAAACAACAACAATAGCAAGTATTACAAATTAAAAAAATTGGTTTCATATGAGAGTCATATTGCCCCAAACAAGTTTGCTAAAAGACATCCTCACTGGACATCAAAAGATTGGGTCAATATCCTCTAGAGTCAAAGTTTATACTGTTTGAATCTGATTGAACAAAGTACATTTAACATTCTATCGTTGAGGATCTGAAATCTTCTGTAAGCTTATAGAAAATGCAATGAAATGAGCCCATATTAAAGTTAAAAGAAAAACAAAATGTGGTAGTTTGGAAAGATATTAACAATATGTATTACCTACTCCTCATCTTTTACAGAAAACTATACAATTTTCAAATAAAGAATCTTTAAAGACAGCTGTCACTTACTTGAATTTTTCCCAAGGCACCAATTGCAACTTGGGGAGGTGAAATAACTGGATGAGCATAAGTTCCACCAATCTAAAAATATTTTTTTCTTTTTATTTGAACTGAAAAAGCAAAGAGGAGGGGTAGAGCTAATAAACAAATAGTTGAGGAAAATAAAGAATTGCTTGTATGATAAAAACATACTGAACCGATATTTGATAGAGTGAAAGTAGTTCCAGTTAAATCATTTACTCCAATTTTTCCTTCCATTCCTAACTTATGCAACCTATTTAGTTCCTCACATATCTCAAAAACACTTTTCTGTTGTACATCTTTAATATTTGGGACAAGGAGACCATCTTTTGTATCCATAGCAACTCCAATATTATGGGAAACCTGAAACGGAAGAAAGTCTAACTCTTTCATAAAAATTGTTTTGTTTTTAAATCTTTAAAATTTTTAATCTGACTTTAATTATAACTTATATTCAGTAAATTACATCTGAAAGTGCAGGGTTTTAAAAAAACAATCTTTATAACTTATATTTTTAGAATTCTTATCATAATTCTCAAATGAATTGCATCTACAATAAAAAATTAGATGTGATTTCAGAATAAAAATGTAACAAATGTAAAAAAAAAACTTTTCTGTTGCAGCACTATTTATTTGAAATCATCAAAACAAAACAAAAAAAAACCTTGATTAAATGTCCTAGAATTTTAAGTCATTTAAAATTTCAGTGTCCTTGAATTGTAACTTATAGGAAAAATTTAAGGACAATCAAGCTAGAATTTCACTTACTTAGCCAAACTATTTTTTGTGAAATATTTTTGATTTACTTTATAATCTGTTTAATATTTTTAAATAAATACATCCCAAAACTATTCTTTTTATACTGCATGCAATAAAACAAAAATTGTACTGAATGAATTTATCAATATATAAATAAAAGAGATATAAGTATAAAAATAGAAAAAAAAGAAGTATGTAAATATAAGAAATGTAGTTTAACCACAAAAGTGTTGCAACTAGATGTTGAAAAAGAAAAACAACTTATAAAGATAAATTATTTATTTGTGAATCTAAAATGGTGTTGACCAGTAAAAGGAATTTAAAGTTTAATGCAACATCATGTACAATTAAAGGACATTTAGTAAAAGCACCAAGAAATGTGCCTTTTCTTGAAAAAGAGATATGTTAAAGTCAGAAAAATTGTTTTGCCATAAATATTCTGTATTGGTCTGAATGAATGAGGCATTAATATGACAGATGAGCATAAATTTATCTTTAGATCAAATGGTAAGCAGTATAAATGTAGATCACCAAAAAAAGAGGTCTTTTTTTAATTTACTTTTTTTCAAATTGATAACCCTTTAACCCCCTTTTCTAAGTAAATAATGGACTTTTTAAAGTTTTCTCTATATAAAAATAAATTAATCAATTTCTCTATTTAATATTTTTTCCAGTAAAATCACACTACTACTTAAGTTTTCTTTTTTAATTAAACAACTGAATACTTTTTTTTAAAGGTATCTATAATATTAAACTATATAAATTTATATGGAAAAAAAATCCTATCAATTTTTCAATTACTTTAAAATGTATTCCCCCCCCCCCCTGCACCGCACATGCATATACATGCTTTAAGGCAGAGTTAATAAGAAAAATACAAAAATATTCAATTGATAATCTGTTAAATTACCCTTCCAAACTTTTTCTAACTTCAACTGATGTTTAAGGAGCTTAAGTCATTTTTCAGTGCAGTACTGTCCATATATTTTCAATTAGGTTTATATCAGGTGATTGAGCTAAAGAACCTGAATGTTATTTTCTCTAAATCAGGCAATTACTCTTTATGGCATGTAGCATTATCTCGTTAGAACCTCCATTCAGATTCTTCACCAAAATAAAAGTTCCAAGTCAGAACCAAACAGTTCTGAAGCATCTCTATAAATATTTATGTTGATCCATTCAACAGTTGTATAATAAGTGGAGCTCATGGTTTTCATATAGAAGAGAGGTGGTTAGCCCCAGACAGCAGGTAACCCTAGATACTTAATCTACAGCTAAAACTAAAGAAGTTATTTAATCAACAAAAACATTTGTTAAATTAAGTTTTGGCATATGGGTTCCATGTCAAATCAACCAAAAAAAACTTTTTTAAACCATGCTAACTTAGACTTTAACAACTTTTAGTACACAAACTTGCATTTATGAAAAAAAACTCCAAAGTGTTAACTCCTTATGGTTTCAGAGATATTAACACTCTGTCTCTCTTTCTTGACTTTTTTTCAGCATCATTTACTTTTTAAGCACTTTGCATCACACAGCTTTAACTTATGCAATAATTGATCAATGGTGAGGAAAATTTGTGCCTAATTATTTTTTAGGGTGTGGAATTTAAAAAATGATGATGAAAACCAAACCAAATCAAAACTTCTATAAAAAAAATTCAACTTGAAAATTATGTTAAATTTTTCTTAAGTTTTTTGATGCCATCTACAAAAAGAAGTATATCTTAAGATGTCCATAAGATATAATTATGTAATTTTTTTTCTATGGTTCTAATGTAACCAATCTCTATTATATAAAAAAACTGCAAGGATTTTCTTTTTTAAATCTGATTTATTTTCATTAAAATTATAAAAAAGAAAATAATTTTAATTGTTTTTTGATAATGCAAAAAGATTATCTATTTATGAAAAAAAAAAGTTACTCTATTTTTTTCAGAGCTAAATAATAAAATAACAATCTAAATAAAGAAGAATGGTGCTCAATTGGTTTAAAAAATAAAGAAACTTATCACAAATTACCAAAGATATCAAAAGAATTTCAATGTAGAAAAAGACTTGATATTAAATCATTTTGGGATTGAAATGGTAAATAAATTTATTTAAAGTATTACTCCACAATCCACAAAAATTGCTGTGACCAATTCTCACAATGGAAAAAGTAGAAAAAGGTAATAATAATTAACAATGAAATTTTTTTAAAACTTTATTGCAATTGTAGGTAAAGATTTTTTTGCAAAATGAAGTATCTGAATAAAAAGTCACAGAAGTATACAAATTAAGCTTGATACTTGAAGTTTTAAATATTATTAATTTCTAAGAGGATGCAAGGAAATTAATAATCAGCTGGTAAATTGAAAAACATAATATGGATATACTTATCCATGTTATGGATATACCTTTTCCATAAGTATATCCATAACATGGATATACTTATGGAATAATCAAAGAAAAAATGTAAAATTCCAATTACAATCAGAAAACTCAATTACTAACACTGGTTTCAATTTATTGATCTAATAAATATATCAAAGAAGATGATGTTTACTAATTATATGGTGCAGATATCACACAAATTGCTGCAGAAAAAAGATCCAGATATATAGACTTGCTTTTCTAACTTTTGCTTACATTGTCCAAAATGACGCATTATAGTAACAGCATCAAGTATGCATACAGTATGCATCTGGACCAACCATC
This sequence comes from Hydra viridissima, assembly GCF_058129835.1. Taxonomy (NCBI): domain Eukaryota; kingdom Metazoa; phylum Cnidaria; class Hydrozoa; order Anthoathecata; family Hydridae; genus Hydra; species Hydra viridissima. Next base: position 4,264,189 of record NW_028324312.1, read on the forward strand.
AAAACTATCAAAGGATTACCCCAAACTTATTGATATACTTATTTGTAGTTGAGCTAACAAGAATTGTATGATACATCTTTGCCATTTGTGTCCAGAGGATGCTACTTTAAGACATCTTGACAATCAGTTATATACTCAAGATGATACTGATGAAGATGACAATTTTTGTATAGATAACAAACAATGGGAGACAACAGACTGATCTTAACTAAGAAGTCTAACTGAAACCAAAATAAGTTTTATTCATACCTTGATAAATAAGTAATAAAAACTTACTGCACATTCTAAGATTGCAAAAAGTCAAGCTGCTTTTTTAACAAAATGAGTTGAATGGAACTGAAGTTAATGTCCTCTGTGGTTTTGCAAAAACAACTTATTTTGTCTGTAAAAGGAACATGACAATTTGCTAAACAGATAGAAACACAAAATTGTTGTTTTCTATGAAAGTAACTGGACATTTCTCCATTCTTTATATTTCCTGATAGGAGCATCTAACATAGTATTGCAATTTCATGTAGCAGCAGCTGGAAGATACAGATATTTTCCTCAAGTAGTTGGAACATTTTCAAAAGCATAAACAGCCAACAACACTTGCACCACGCAACAGTACTTAATAGCTTCTATAGCAATAACCTCCAACACTACAGCTGTTACTGCAATACTTTCTACCACAGCAACCCTATATAAAATATATTTAACTTTCAATTCAGATACTAAATCTGCAACAATCAATCTTTTGCATGTTTTATCTCCTACTCCAATTGCTTTTCAAAAAAAAATCAATATGATCAAGAAAAGTTCAAAGGAGTGAAATCTTTACTTCCTCTCCTCTGCTTTCTAAATTAATAAAATTAAAAGAAAACAACGAAATATACAACTTAATTGAAGCAGATAAAATATGCTAGCTGTTTTTTTGAAATGTTTAAAAGAAAGATAAATGTATTATGTGTGGAGAAAACTTTGATGAAGATTAGATTAAGAGCTTTACTTGTAAATATTCTGCTTATTTTTATGTGATAAATACAAATATAACACACTAAAGTTTGACTTATACTTATTTCAAGAGATTTAGTGGTCCAAACTACATCTAGAAATTTTGTGTTTAGAAACTTTTAACCTTAACTAAAACTGCCATGTAACCAACTAAGTCTGCTCATTCTTATTTATTATCAGTGTTGTTGCTAGATATTCCTTGGTGCTACTGTAATGTAAATGCTATATAGATTTTAGAACTTAATATCCAAGTTATGTTTCCCAACTCTATTAACAGACAAATTTCAATTATTATTTTTGTAATTGTGTGTTGTCTTATAAGTTTAATTGGTGTTTCTTGTTCAGTTTGGACCACCATATCTCTTGAAATTAGAATGAGGCAAACTTTGTACTTATCATATAAAAATACAAAATAGATAACATCAAAAAAAAAAAAAAAAAAAAAATAGATAAAATATACAAAGGTGGGAGGTGAGACCCCAATCTTTACAAACTTTACCTTTATGGGATGCCCTATTGTATAGCAGCCGAGAACAGTGAGGGCTTTTTTGAAGAAAAAAAAAAAAAAAGAACTTAAGAACTGTCAAAAACAAAAATAAAGGTTATAATTTTTGACACAGATTACATTGCATTTGATAAAGTTAAATGTTATGGTCTGCATGAATCTTATAGTCCTATAACCCTGAAACTGAAAAGAATACCATAACCCTGAGGCTTAGCCACACAAAAATTGTGTTGAAATTAATCACAAATCACAATAACTGGGATGTCTGGTTACATAATATAATTAAATCACAAATGAAATATGTGCTTATTGGTTACCAGCCTTTCCCCAAAGATGCTACCCTAGATGCCTACCAAGCCTGTAATTGTGGCATACAAAAATGACTATGAAACTTTTAATTGTAATGTTTTCAGCCAATTACTTTGTTCTTTTAATCGACGATGGTGCAATTTGATTTGCCACTAAATACTAAATTTTTGGCTCATAATCATTCATGCAAAACTTGATTCAATTTATTTGATCTGTTGGTTTTCTTGCAATACTATTATCATAGGTGATACTTGTTGCACCAGGCCACCTGGAACCCTTTTTGTCATCAGTACAACCAGTTCCTTTAAACCTCTAAATGGTTCTCAACACACATAAATAGGATACCACTATTGAAAAAACCAAAATTTAGATCTATTATGTTGTTTAATTTTGAGGCTAAATCAAATCTTTTAAAAAATTGTATAAAAGAGGATGGTTGAATTTAAAATCAAAAATAACCAAAGAATATATGAAGGGGATGCTAAAAAATTAATTGGAGTTCACATGTGTTAAACTTAAAACTAAAACTAAAAATAAAAGAAATAGGAAACATGTAAATAGAAGAAATATATGACCAAGAGTCATAAATGATTATTTATTTCAAATTTACTTACTTTGTAGATTATATTTGTTTGCTCTGTGTCCAAGCTTGCATTGAGAATGGGGTACTTTACTAAAGCCATTGATGCTGCTTTTAAGAAAAAAGGCATGAATGACAACTTTACACCTCTTTCTTTGCACTCATCTTTTAGATCTTTGCGTAATCTAAAACCCAATAATTGATTACTTTTATTCATGGGTTTCATAAACAATAAACAATCTTAATATATCAAAAAAATATTTTATATACTTCATAAAAATTTTTCATCTAATCAATAATTATATCAGTTACTACAAAAATAAAAATATATAAATATAGTTATAAGCTATAATAAGCTATATATAGATATAAACAGTTATTACATAAATTGTACATAAACACAAATACTTAAAACATTTTTTTAACTGATAAAAAGAACTAAAACATTCTGAGAGAGGTAATAAATATAAAAGGATCCTCTGGACCATGAGCTACAGCAAAAAAAAATTTAGGCACCCTAGTATAGAAAGTATAAGTAACAGCTATGTCTGGAAATTTATCATTTACTGAGTTAACTGTGTAGCATCAACTTCATCACAATAACCAAAGTGTGGAATAGACAATGAAGCTTGCATGGTTTTGAGCATAACTTTCTGGAGACCTTTGATAGGAACAGTTTTATTTTCTGTTTGATTTAGAATAATTTTAGGCTGAGTGCTGATTGATGAATCATCTAAATGAAAATAAAGTTTTACATTCAATTAATAATTAATTCAGAAAACTATTTATAAATCACTTAAGCATTTTTTTAATTTTTAATCACTTTTTAGTTTTTCACTGGTGGATTGCTTTTGATTTTCAATGAACTTTAAAATATCCTCTTTTAACACACGGCCATCTCTTCCTGTGGCAGGGACCTCTGATAAATTAATCTACAAAAAAATATTTTAAATTAATTATATTTAAGTGTATGCATCTTATTTGTCAGTCTTTAAGTTAAGAAGTTATTGATAAAATTATTACCACTTTTGAAAAGAGAGTATCAAACAAATTTTTATTCACCTGATTTTCCTTAGCAATCTTTCTTACAGAAGGTGTTGTTGGCACAATTTTTCGGTTTTCAAAATTTGTTAAAATGGATGGTCTTGTTGGCAAGTTCAGCTTATTGGGAGATGAAGAAATTACTTGTAATTTTGGCAAAGGCGGTAAGTTTTCACATGACACAGATGAGGTAGCCACAGGTTCAGGTATTTTAGCGACAGGTTCATCTATTAGGAATTAATTTTAAACATAAAATTAATATTCTGAAAAGTTTTCCAAAACATTCAGAATAGTAATTTTATGTTTATTGCAATATTTATGAAGAATAGATTAAATAAAATACAACAATTGATAAAAGAAAAAAGAAAGAAAAAGAACTTGTTTGCTGATCTTCAGTTTTAACTTCTATATCAACAAGGGGTTTCCCAACTTGTGCTTCTGAATCTGTTTCATAATAAAGTTTTCTAATTACACCATTGTAGCGACTTGTGATGGTAACTGAAGCCTGTAAAAAGAAGTCTCATTTTAAAGCAAACTATTCAAAGACTTTAAGAGATTTTTTTAATCATAAATCAGAAGAAAAAAAAAAAAAAAGAAAGAAAGAAAAAGAAATATTTTAAATACTTTGTCACTTTTCACTTCACAAACTTGATCAAACTCCTTAACAACATCTCCTTCTTTCACATACCTTTAAATAAGTAAAAATGAAACAAAAACCAAAAATCTTAGATTTTATAGGGATAATTTAAGGCTTTCTGTTAATATACATCCTAATTGAAGGCTTTTTTTTCAGTTGACAATCATTTACTTAAAAAGAACTAGACATTCTGTCAAAAAACGGAAATGTTAAATATGAACTTTTTACTATTTGCTATGAAAACATATTTGTTCTGCACTGTCTGTTAACCATTAGGAAATACCCAGATAATTACTCTGCAATTAAATTTAAAAATGAAAAAAAACAAAAAACTTTACAACTTCCTCTTGAAAAAATATTAATAAGTGTTAAGCCATGGTTATATTTATTTAAACTTTCAAAAAACTTACAAATACAACAACAAAAACTAAACTTTTTTTGATCAATGTGGTTTGAACAACATTATAGCTAGTTCTGCAGATATTGATGTTACAACTTGTACGTGCATGAAAAAATGGCAAAGTATTTGTTCAGCAACTGTTTTTAAAATGACTCACTAGCAAAAAAAGCATAAAACTTGTCCAAAGTTTTAAAGTCAGTTTTTATTAAAAGATAATCTTAGCAAATATTAAACATCCTCACCATTCAGTGATCTGCACTTCAGCTATTCCTTCCCCTATATCAGCTAATTTGAATGGAATAATTTGACTGCAGCATTCTGTTTAGTAAAAAAATAAATTAATTAACAATTTTAAATATAAAAATGCATACATTTAATATTTTGTAATAAGCGCCATATTTTGAGATCAAATAAATTCAGAGTAAAAAAATGCTGCTTAAGAATTTCAACAGCTATTAATAAGTCCTGGTTTAAAAAAAAACAAATAAGCAAAAGAAAAAAAAAAGTAACAGATTTCAACCTACTGATAGATGTGTGAATTCTTTTGAAATAATTTGCTTGGAATTTATTATTTCCAAACCTTAAACAGTAATTCTAAAAAAAAGAACTTGTATTTATTGTATATGTTAAGGAACAGTTTTTACAAGTACATTTTTAAAAAATATTTTCAAAATAAAACTCTAAAAATTTTTTTGTTGCTTAATTTGGTAAAATTACCTCAAGCCTATTTTTAAAAGATAACTTCTTCTGGTGAAACGTGTCAAATTAAATTTACCGTTGTTGTGTGTGTGCTACATCTGCTGTCAACCACCTAGAGAAAAATTTATTGAAACAGTAAAGTTAGTCATTTTAAAAATAAGATATTTTCTTAAAGTATTCTTTACCAATAAACTAGTAAAACATTCAACATGAAAAGTTTATTTTAGACATAATCTTAAATTCTAATATATGAACCAAGAAAAGTCTATTTTTTAAAAAACTTTTACTCTTCAAACCTTTTTTTATAAAAAAAAATTAATTTAGATTCGAAAGGTTTGAAGCTTTATTTCTTTTTTTCAAAGTTGTTTAAAAAAACTCAAGTTAATAGAAAAATCATTTTTTATCTGAATTTCATCAAGTATGAAATTTCATACCTAAGTATGAAATTCGTTTATTCATATTAAAAGATATTTAGTGTTAACAACTCAGAAACATACATTATAAATGAATCTTTTTGAAAAACGAAATATTCCACAAATGTTTCTCCCATGAACCCTGATAAACACAGCTGCCATATTGAATCTATCTGATATGAAAACATTCAATGAATTTACGAACATGAACCCGACGAAATTTCCGTCACAAATTCAATTTGGGTTCTTTTTCTAAGAGCCAAAAATTATTGAAAAAAATGTTCAGAAAGCACTATCAACACACTTGAGAAGAATAGAAAATGGAATAAAAAGAAAACAATTAACTAGGTTGTGCCTCCAGACAGTTTTGGTGAACGCTCATTAATTTGTGATGAAGAAAGCTCCTAAATGTAAAAAAAATCAATGTAGGCAAGATAGGGCATAACAGTCCCTGTAACGTTTAGATTAATGGAGTATGAAAATAAAAACGGCATGTGTTTTTTTTAACAGTGTATTTCGATAAACACATCATTAAACTTTAAATTGCTGCAATTAAGAAAAAAATAAAACGGTTTTTGAAAACGTTATAACACAAAAATTAGACTTAGTGAAAAAAACGGTTGTGCCCCTATAGTGAGGCACAACCGCACCCTAAAAAATATATATATATTATAGTATATTATATATATATATATACAATGTGTATATATATTATATATACATATATATACAATATGTATATATATATATTACACACACACACACACACACACACACATATATATATATATATATAATATGATGTAATATAATATAATATAATATAATATAATATAATATAATATAATATAATATAATATAATATAATATAATATAATATAATGTAATATCTAAGTGACATTTTTAATAGTATGTGTAAAAGTATTATAATTATTAAAACATCATATACGCTATCATACTATTATTTCTTTTTCTTTTTTATGTAATATTTCGGCTCATATGGTTTATGTAATATTTCGGCTCATATGGTTTATGTAATATTTCGGCTCATGTTTTTAGAAAAGATTTTCGTAAAGTTGGCGTTAAAACAGTTTTTCGTTTTGGTAATCCCTTAGTCAATATAATTTGCCGAAACAAATCTAAACTGCCTCCGAATACTTATCCAGGAGTGTACCAACTTAATTGCACATGTGGCGCATGTTATATTGGGGAAACAAGAAAAAAGATTTCTACACGAGTTCAAGAACATAAAAATAATGTTACAAAAGCCAACTGGGAAACATCTGAAATAGTGGAACATTCACAACATTGTAATGGTAAAATAAACTGGGAGAACCCTAAAACACTTTCTATAATTTCAAACAACTACATAAGGAAAATTCGCGAGGCCATTGAAATACAACGTATACAATGCACAAAACCTAAAGAAAACATTTTAAATCGCGACAATGGCAATTTGGTGACGACTCACCATTGGAAACCGTTTTTTGTAAAACTAAAAAAAATCTTGAATATCTGACGTTGCAAAGACACCATTTGGTTACGTTTATTATAATTTTTTAAACGGTTTTTTTTAACGGTTTTATTAGTTTGATAATGGCTCTCACCAGAGATGATAAACGGCAAAAATCTTCTCGCCTCCACATTTCTTCCGCAGCTTATAGCGGCCGCTTCCATAAACTTTTTTTGCCTGCAGAATGTTCTGGTTTCCACCTCCAAATGCTTCCGCCTCACAATTGGAGGCCGCCGTTAGAACTTTGTTTTGGAGGAAGAATTTTTTGGATGCCACCACCAATAGGGAGGCGAAAGCCACTGGAGGCCGCCGTTAGAAGATATTTTAGAGGCAAGTTAATTTGGAGACCGCATTTAGTGGCTTCCGCCTCCCGTTTGGTGGCCGCTACCAGAAGTTTTATTTGGAGGCAGAATGTTTTGAGGCCACCGCCAATCGGGAGCCGAAAGCCATTGACGGCCGCCGTTTGAAGATATTTTGGATGCAAGATGATTTGGAGACCGCCTCCAATGGTTTCTGCCCCCAGTTGGCTGCAGCCGCTAAACTGTAGGCAAAAAAAAAAAATATTCTAACTTTTCTCCATAACTTTTTTGTCCTATGTTTCTTTTATAGTTTATCAAAGTTTTTTTAAATTTGTGATGAACTGATTCACCACATTGTTCTGCATAGCTACCTAAGCTAATATTATTGCAATCTACTAAGGTGAGAATGTGACACACTAAAATATGTATTTTCCATTAAACTGTTAGGTCATAGCCAAATACATCTTTTGTATATAGTTAAGAAAATGAACTTTTGAAATCTTCAATTTTAACAGAAATATCTGTACCCATTTCCAAACCAAACACAGCTGATTTCACTAATGAAAACTTATGCAAGCAATTCATTATTGGTAAAATATTGATTGCTGCAGTTAAGGTAACATCCTTCTCCAAAATATTTAACAGGAGCATAAATCAATTATAATTGTTTCCATCTAAACCTACACCATGATACCCTCGCATTAATATGTAATGTGTTTTCAACCAGCTTTGAAAAGTTGGACAAATGTATTAAAGCAAAGTACAAAGTTTATCCACAACTCCCATCATAATGTGAAGCTCAGGTGGAGGAACAATGTGTTCAAGAAAAGTTTCTTGATCTTCTTTTAAGTAAATGAAATGAGGATTTATTATATTTTTGTATTCCTGCATTTTCAATATTTTTTTTCCACCATATACATATTGATCAAAACATAAGTCTATGGAGCCCAACGTTCTTAGTTTCCCTGCTTCAAGGGAGCATTCTCCTTCACAATATAGGCATATTTACCAGAGTGACTTAAAAGTTCTAAAAACACTATTTGCACACTTTAGGTCAAATGCCATACTGAAGTTTACTTCTTCAAGTTGAAGAAGTGCCAATAATTTTTGGAGATTGCCATTATCCTCTAAGCCCATCTCCACAATGGCAAGAATATAGCATTGCTTGACACCAGAATCTTCATATATTTCAAAGGAAGAATAATGATTTTTTGGATTGAAAACAATAATAACTTTTAAGAAGTTTTGACCACCATTTAAAGATATTCAGAGTTTCCTGCAATTCAGTCATTTTAACATTAATAATTGATTTTACAGCACTTGTTAGATTCCTGTGTAAAGTAGAACATGATTTTTTGGTTTTATTTTTAATGAGTTCTAATGCATTTGATAGCTCCATAATATTTTGGAACAAGATATGATTAACTTTCTTTCTTTTTGACTTAATTTAATTTACTCCAACTGTAACAGAGAAAAGATTTCCACCTGTAGACATCTTGAACTGCTCTACACTTACAATGCTTTCACTCTCCATTTTATGCTTTAGTAATCCAGATGCTACTTGCTCTGCATGTTTATCTCCAAGTGATTCACTAATATCTACTATATTGGTTACAGCTTTACTTTTGCAACAATCATGAGAAACTCCTCTAAAATTAACAGTAAAAATTTTATAACAGTTTTTGAAATAAGTAAAAACAATAAAAAATATATTGAATCAAACTATAAATTAGCATAAAAAGAAAAAATGTTTTAACTGATCTTATTTTAACCTTATTTTTAAATTATAAAATCATAAATATAAATAATCTATACTAAGATTTAAATAGCAGAGTCCAGAGATTTTTTCAGCTACATTTAAAGTATTTGACCCTGGCTAATTATTTGCCTGGATACATATCAGAGGTTGGCCTAATGGTACTCCTATTTACCTGAAATACATTACTTTCTATCAAATACATTATTCTACCTGAAGTATATTATGTAATATCAATATGTATGTGTGTGTGTTAATATATATATATATATATATATATATATATATATATATATATATATATATATATATATATATATATATATATATATATATATATTAACACACACATATATATATATACATACACACACACACACACACACACACACACTGGCTAGAGAGTATATCAAAGGTACTTTAATCTATATATATATTAATGGGTTATTTTGACTGCAATAATGGCTGACTTTATTAAAACTTTGGAAGAAAAAAGCCAAAAATTATGCGTTTTAATTTTGGAAGTATACATATTTAGCACTTAGTTCAGATTTTTTTGACAACATATATTGTGTTTACTAATGCATATGATTGATTAAATGTAAAAAAATCAGGAGTGGGGAGAGTTTCAACCTGGGGGTCGAATTGGAGAACAGTGTTGCTTCACTTTTTCTTTACAGAATTTTTGTGAAGTTAGACATCTAGATAATATATACAATTGGGAAGGATTAACTTTTAAAACCGGTAAAGATAGGCAAAACGACATCTTGACTCGACTTGAAGATTTATTATATATTTGAACTAAAATTTGGCATTTAAAAAAAATAATAAATTGGAATATTGTAAAATATATCTTTATTATACCGATAAATATCGGTATTCTCGTTATTTTTATGTATTCCGATAAACCGATAAAAAAAAAAGCCGATAATATCGTTTCAACCGATAAGTTATCGTTTAGTTATCGGTTCAAACGATAAATTATCGTTTCATAGGCAAACTCATTTCGTTTGATATCGTTATCATTTTATATCGTTATCGGTTCAAAATATCGGTTCATACCGATATACCGATAACGATACGCAGACCCTTAGTTTATACTACTTATATTTATTTTATGTTACCAATTGTGTGATACTAGCTTAATTTGGCCTGCACTTTTGTTGTGTGGTGCAGTTTTTAACTTAAAAAAAATTCAAAATTTTTGAAAATAACATATTACTTATGGCAATCGAATCAAATCAATCATAACTTGCTTTATGTTAACTTTTTGAACTGTAACGATTTTCACTTGAAGGTTCTTTTTTTTAAGCTTTTTGAAAGTTATTACATTCTGAAACAAAAGTGGCAATGGAATTTACCATTTCTTTACCAAAAAATTTTTGAATATTTTTTTGTGGTTGAATTGATGACTATGCGGCCAGATAACGCATTTGCCTCATTGGAAATATCGTTAGCATCATTCAAACACTTAATTATGTGGTGTTGCTCTTCTTTACACCAAATAACTCTTCTCTGAACAAAAATTTAAAAAAAGATTCTTTAAAAATTTTGAATTTTTTTTAAGTTGAAAACTGCACCATACAAAAGTACATGCCAAACTAAGCTAGTATCGCACTACTATAAAAGTGGTGCGTTACTAGCTTAGTTTGGCATGTACTTTTAAAATCACATAATTGTAAACTCAATGCAATTATTTTAAACAACTATAAATATATAAACTGTTCACCTTCTCGCTTTCTTACTAATTATTTACCCTAGAGATTTCCCCACACGATGCAACGTTTAAAAGTATTGACAAAATACGTGGTTGCAAAATAAATTTGTACATAAAAATACAGTAAAAATTAATTATGAGATTTTTACTAAGTAAAAAAATCGTGGGAGTAAAAATCTCGTACTCTACCGGTATCATAAAGTTTTTTTTGAAAAGCGTCTCTAGACGATGGAATTTTCATCGTTCGAATTTCTTATTCATTAAGATTCGAGTAATAAGAAATGGTATTTTTTATCGAAGTATCTTCGTAGAGCGCAATGCGCTCTACATAGCTATAAGCTGCTCAGAGCGCAATATTGTACACCCATGCGCAATTATTTTATTATAACAGTGCGATTTATATTTCACAATAAAGCTGGTTAGATAGGCGGTTAGGGTTAGGGTAAGGGAAAGGGATAGGGATAGGGTTAACATCAACAAGATTTAAAAAAAAAAAAAAAAAAATTTAGCGCATGCATACAAGGTATTGCGCTCAGAGTAGCATATGGATGCATAGAGCGCATTGCGCTTCAAGTAGCAACGGCCTTTTTTTATTTTTTTTAGTTAACCTTTTTTTCTGAGAGATTGATCGGGATGATTTAAGCTTTATGTAGAGAAAAATGCAAAACACACGAGTAAAAGAATATTTTTTGACTGAAAATAACAGATGGAAATGCAGGGTGTGCGCAGAACAAAAGCCAGCAATTCTTGCCGGAAATGTTTCTCATCTCAAAAATCATTTGCATTCAAAACACAAGGATATTGCTATAGAACTAGGAATTTCGGAAAGGAGGAGAGTTCGAAATAACAATCATTATGAGGGTAACGGTGAAGAAAATGCTATTTTCGTTTCGCGTAAAAAAGTTAAATTTGACTTCGATGTAAACGATACAGTAGGTATGTGTGCAAAATTTTTAAACTATTCAGCTATTTAATTATTTTACATCATTGTAAAGAGTTTTCAATCAGTATAACGATGGTGAAAATTTCATAAAAAACTAATGATTCTACTAAAAGTTATGCCCATTTAAGTGACAAAAATTCATTATAAGGAATGCTTAAGAAAACTGCAACCAACTTAAAAAATTAGCGTTCGGCTTACGGTGGTTTGATAATAAAACTTCATTGTTTAGTTTTTAACGCATTACTTTGCCGCGATTATTTTTTTTATTCAACTAATAACAGAATATGGTTTTTTTTGTGTGTGTTTTTGTGTGTAAATCATGTTTTGAATACTTTTAAAAAATCACCAATATTTTAAATAAAGTTTCATTTTTCTAAAAAAACAATTTTTTAATGAATAAAAAAGTCAAATATACAAAATGTTCATAATCTTGAATCCCCCCCCCCCAACCTCTTCAACAGAAGAATATTTGGTACCTTTACTGCGTGCAAAATAGAATATGAGCGTGTCATTAATTTTTAATAAAATTTGGCAGGTGCATAGAAAATAGATATATAAAATTGATTCAAAAGTTAGAAAAAAAACCCATCATCCCTTCAATGTCAATTCACTTCCAGAACAGGAATGAAGTTTTCAATAGCAATGAAATCACTAAAAACGTTAGTAACTGCAAAAAAAAAAAACAAATTGCAATAAACTTACAACACTCTACTTTTAAAATATTATCTAAGTCAATATAAAATTATAAAAAAAAGACGAGAAAAATCCATCCATACGACACCTACCTCGAGCACGCGGTGAAAAAATGGTCACCGATTTTAACTTTAAAATCGATGCCGTAAATCGCAGATACGCACATACCTAGATACAGTAAGAGACTTCATAAAATCGATTCTGATGAGAAATTTGGGGAAGAATGAGATAATTAGAAAGGCTCTTCAAGCTTTTGGTGTGAGATGGAATCGTCAAAAGGCAAAAGAATTTATTCTTAAAGCTGCTGGCCAAATTTATGAAATTATTGCAAAGGATATAGAAAATGTATATCCGTCATTAATATTTGATTCAGCGTCTCGTTTCAATACAAATGTTTTTTCTGAAAGTATTCGGTATACAAAAGGTGAAAAATAGCACAATCGAACTTTGGGAATGCTCACTCAGCACGGACGGCAACTTGGAGCGGTTTTAGCTGATCAGCTAATTACTCTGATTGCGAACGTAGGGAAAGGGGCAGATGATATTTACTCAACTTGTTCGAATCAAGGTAAAAACATGATCAAAGCTTCTGATGCTATCAGAGAAATGCAAAATCAAATGATCGTTTATAATGAATTTGTTGAGGAAGCACAACAGTTTGATTTTGAAGATTTCGATCTGCTTGACTGAGTCAATTTTAAAGAAGAGCTTGTAGAAAATTCTGAAGATACAGACGATGGGATCGAAAGGCTATCACATACTCAAGAACAAGAGAGAAAAGTAAATGTGTTAGAAAACAATATTGGTGCAATCTGTACCAAAATGTTTTGTGGAGCGCATGTTTGCCAATTAGCTGCAAAAGACGTAACAGAGCCGTTTGAAGCCACTCTTGCCGAAATAAGAAAATTTATAAGAAATACGCAAGCGCCTAAATATGATGCAATTTTTGCTGATCTCAAGAGACCACGCAAAGATATTGCTCCGAGATGGAGTAGTACTTACGTCATGGTATCATACATGTTTGAAAAACTCGCGATATATGAACAAATCGGGACTAATCGAAATAACCGCGAGCTAAGATTAAATGATGAAACCTGGAAATTTATTGAGGAATATGCAAGAACATTCGAGCCGATATTTTATGCAATGAAGGATTTTCAAAGATCAGACTATACCATGTCGGACTTCTTTTTACGATGGATGAGAATGTTGATGAATTTAGAAAAGATTGCCGATGGACAAAATAATTTAACATCTAAACTTCTAGAAGCTTTAAATTTGCGTTCGCAAAGGATTTTTAAATGTGATGCTTTAATCGCTGCTCTTTTACTGGATCCTCGTTTTGCATGGAATAGTGCTTGTCATGAAGTTTTCAACGATTTATTGAGAAGCCGTGGAGTAGATCATCTGCTGAAGATTCATCACTTTGTAAACTCACAAAGATAACTTGCTGAAATTGCTCGACAGCCTGAAAATTTACGAGATGAAGATGAAGAACGTTTGATTCAACTTTCAGGTAGAGATTTTACTATCATTCTGTAATTGATATTTAACCAGTATTTGATATCAAGCGGTTTATTAAATAAATTTTATTCAATTACATTAAAAAAATCAAGAATCTCCACACTGTATATCAATAAAAGTTCAATGCTACTCAATAACTTGATATTAATGATTTTCGTCATCATAGAGTATTATTCGTTTCTTCCATTTTTTTTTTTTTTTCTTCACAAATTAAACGAAAACAGTTTAACATTTTTTTGATTTAAGATCAAAAAGTCAAATTTTTAAAGAAAAGTTTTTATCTTTTAAGTGTTTGAAAAACTTTGAAACTTTTAATGATTCGAAAATCAGTTCGATTAGACAACACTTGTTGTTTGATAAACAAATAATTGATATCTCTTCTTTCAGGAGGAGGTCAATCGCAAAGCATAGATATTATACAAAACACAAGAATTCATCAGCAAATAACAAATATTGTATATAGTGAGCCACGTATTGGTGTAAATGAAAATTTTAATATTCTTGAATATTGGCATTTAAAACGTGATGATCCTAACTGGAAGGAACTTTACAATATTTCTCAAGTTGTTTTTGGTGCTGCATTTTCTCAGGTCAAATTTGAACGAGATTTTAGTAGCTTTGCAATGGTCTACAACCATTTCAGAACTCGGCTTTCGGATGAAACATTAAACGCGATTTTAGTAGTAAGACAAAATTTGGATTTGCTTGACAAAGTCAAATTCTCTTTATTACGTTAGTCATATGTAAAAAAGATTCTATTTAATGTTAGTTGTTTTAAAATGGAATATAAAACACAACCCAAACTTTAATTCTTATCTTTGAATACTCAGTAATATTGACTTGTTTCGATGATTAAATCGATTTTTATTTAAGTTTGTATAAAAAAAAAATAAAAAAATAACGAATGGTTGTAAAACATTTTAAAATTTAAAAAATTTATCGTACCAAAATATTTTATTCGATAGCTTTTGAAAAAAACCAATCTCTGACAAAGTCATAATTTTGTTTAAATACTCAAAATTTGGCAATTAATATTATAAAACGATTTTCGAGATTTCCGTATTTTGAGGAGGCGGACGCCAAAAGGCTGCGAAAGAAAAGTGTAGTCGAGAATTTTTTCGTCTTTTGTAAACTCTGCTGATAGCTAAATACCTACATTCAACTTGTATTAACATTGCTAACTGAAACATTCGAAAATAATGACAAGGCATGTCCTTGATTAATAAAAAAACATTTATTCCTTAACAAGTTTTAATTAAAAAAACCGCAATGAAAACAATCACAATGTTCTGGTGTATGACGTCATTAAAAAATACTTTTTTTTTTTCTTAAATAACGTCATTTTTTATCGTTTCTAAATTTTGTATAATATCTTCAGGGGTCACTACTATAAAACTCATTCCGATCGGAATTCACGACCATTTCATCTGAAACCCGCTGAAATAAGCGGATTGCTACTATAAACATATTTTTTCGTAATTTCCGCTAATTTCAGCGTAAAAACCCAATTAAAGTTTACGCGATCTTTGTGTAGCGGAAATCGTAAATCCGATAATTTGAGCTAGCTTTTTTTTTTTTAACAGTTTCTTGTTTTGAAAACAAAAACAGAAATTAAACTCAATCTCTAACATTTCTCATTGACAAAATTAGAATATGTTCCACATTTCATTTTTCACTGTCAACCTCGACAACAGATAATCAACAGTGGGTAAGAAATTTAAAATATGAATTTGGGTATGAGTAAATTTCTTACTTTTTTCAGACCAAACTCTATTTTCATATGAATTTCTCCACAAATATCAAACACCAAGTTAATCATTAAATATTATTTGCAAAAATAGAGACTATTAAGGTTGTGTCACTAATAATGAAAGAAACTGCTTTACCAATTACAAATACTTTTATCTAGATTTATTTATATTGCAGTAGAATACACTGAATTTGAATATAAAAGCTCAGAATTTAATTCTAGAATAGTTGCACTATATTCTATAGAACTATTTGAGTCTAATATCAAAAACAATCTCATCCAGTGGTATTAGCTTTTGATTCCCCATACTACTTTTGTTATAATCTGTCACCTTCTTTGTAGTCATTTGTTGATGTTGTCCCAGAAGTCCTACATAGTTAAATAATAGATTTTAAGTTTGTAACATTTTAAAATATTGATTACATCCTATACTATGATATTGCATTATTGCAGTATTTTGCACTATCTATATTAAGAACCATTTACAACTTGGGCTATAGGTCACTTTTACTATATTAAAATATTGTCAGGTAACTAAAACTGATGCCTGGCAATTTTTATTTTAGTAAAAATGACACAAATTTTCCAATTTACAAAATGTGTAAATGGCATCTAGGCAGTGCTGGGCAAAATACTTTTTAAAAGTATTTGAAATAAAATTAAAATAGTCTACCTAAAAAGTATTTGAAATGAAAATAAAAATAAAATACAAGGAAAGTATTTCAAATAAAAATACATTATAAAACTATTTTAAATACAAAATACAAAATACTGGAATTGTAACGACTCGAATCGTACATCACAACTTTATTGACATAATTTAACCTTTAAATCAACATTTATTGGCCTTTAAAAGTAACAGTTTTTCGAATGTTGCATCACTAAGACAGTTCCTTCGTGGCGTCTGAATTTGTCCAGCGGTGCTAAATAACCGCTCAACAGGTGCGGATGAAGGTAAGGTCGTATTGTACCTCACAAATACGTGTTTTATAACTTCATATTTTGCCAAGATTTTAAAATCCGTACCAGAGTCGCTTAAGTACGATAAACATTCGTTGTTGACTGTTGTTTGTTCTGCAATGTTAATTTCGCTAAACGAGAAAAAATCATCACTCATGCCCCTGCCACCAGCTGATTGAGTACCTGGAAGTGGGTCAGGGTCAGAAATAGTATTAGCTCTGTTCAACAACTGTTGTTGCTGAGACTTAGCTGCACGAACGAAGAGATCACGACAGAAATCTTTTTTATCACCCGGAACCCATCTCATTTTGAAGTAGGGATGCGATACTGCTGCAACTATCCTGCTGGAATTATGTTCAGAAAATGATAGATGAACCTCAAATCTTGTTTTCAAGCTTGTAAGCATAGATTCTGCAAATTTCTTAGCATACTTCAGTGATTTCTGCTGCAGGTCCTGCAACTTCTGCTGTACGGTGTGCAGCGTCGGAAATACATCGCCAAAGTACACATTGTCACCTTGTAACCTGTTAATGGCAACAGCAATAGGAGCCATTATCATTACATACTCTTCTAGACATTCTAACTCCTTCTTTTTGAACTTTGGCAACTTCAAAACGTCGCATATTTCTCCAAGCTTATCTTGCAACTGGAGAATGCATTTCAATGCGTCATACCGGGAGTTCCATCGTGTAGGGACTGGTATCGGTATTGCCTTTGCGATGATTTTTTTCACAGCATCCGATGCCTTGGAACTTCTATGAAGCAAATTCCAAATGCTGGTACACTTGGCCAATGCAGCTCGATAAAGACGTTTGAAATTAGCATCAGAATCACATGCTTTATCTGCATCAGTAGTTGATGTGAGGCTGAGAGAGTGACTATTGCAAGCTTCATGGTGAGGCAGAACAACTTCAGTATCATCATCCGTGTCTTCGCTAACTGGTAAATTTAGGACTGCAGTCATGTCCGCTATTTCAACATCATTGTCGGAATTTTCTGCTTCATCATCATCACCAGTTCCTGTTTCCTGAATTTGTTCTTCAGCAGTTGCAGAGATCCCTGAACCAGATGCAGTACTGCTAGTATTTACAAAATATTATCGGAAGGCTTTGCTGAAGTTAGAGGCATTATCTGTTACTGCTGCTGTAATTTTTTCCACGTGTAACCCATAATCATTATGAATTTTTGAGATCATTGCAGCCACTGAGTCGTAAGTATGACTTCCAACAAAACGTTGACAGGAAAGAGCAACAGATATGCGTGATACTGAGCATTCAGTACTAATATCAATATAGTGAGCTGTCATTCCTAAGTAGCTCTTTTGGTTCACTGACCAAATGTCAGCTGTTGTACAAACAAATGGTACTTTATTGAAGACTGTTCTTTTATCATCACGCATTTTTTGCAAACGGGCGTTTAATCGCTTTTGCGACAAGGTATACTGACATTGCGATTGAGTCCGTGGATCAAATTTTTGAACGCCGGGTTTTCCACATTGATCAAGGGGCGCATTTCCTGCACAACGTAGTCAGCAATAAGCTTGTCAACTTCATCCTGTGAAATGGATGTTTGATTTCGAGGCATAATATGCATTTGTTTCAACTTCTTAGAAGCAGGACCAGATTCGACAGAAGGTCCACCTCCAACTCCAGATTCCATCTCAGCTACCGAGCGCTTACGCTGTTTTGCAACTGAAACCTTGTGCTGCTTGTATTCCTCGATTCGCTTTTTGCCATGAGCATTCTGCAACAACAACAACAACAGTCAATCAACCGAGATTATTACATTTATTTGTGTTATGTTATAGCATTAGCGTTTGTCTGTGTTGCTTTATGTGTTTATCGTTTTTACTGTTTAGTGCGCAATATAATATAGTGTTTTTGTAGTTATATACATACCTGAAGATGTTGAGTAAAATTAGAAGTTGCTTTCAGTGAACCACTGTAGGTTTTTTTGCCAACACATAACATACACTGTGCAATAATTTTAACATCCCCTGTAGTTTTACTTTTAGATATAAATTTGAAAAATTTTCCATCAAGTATGGCAGGGATGGCTTGTTCACTCTCAGCATTTTCATTTTCTACAATTTCAGTCGTTTCCCTCTCTTCCGCCATTTTGAATTTTTGGTAGATTGGTTCCCTCTAATATAGTAATTAAATAACAAATTACCATTACCAAGGGTGGTCCAAGGCAGCTCAATCCAGCCAAAGAACTTTTTGTAGTTGCGTCATTGTGTAATTCATTGTGCACAATGAATATGTAGTTCAATGACTATATATGGCTCGTTGTGCATAATTCATTGCGCACTCAGCGTAGTTAAGGTGCTTTTCAAAAAACTGCCGTCAGTCGATTATTAGTTTGAACAATCGAGATATTTCCGGGAAATATCTGGTCTGCAATAAACCATTTGATATTTTATTGCAAAAACACGTTTATTTGCGCAACATAGTTTTGAATTGAAGTCTTATTAAAATTTATTTTTATCTATAGCTTTTTTTACTATTGAAAAAAGTATTTATTTCCTTTTTTGATCTAATTATTTCACGGCAGTGGCTAAGTTTCCGAAGCCTCAATGATGGGGGAGGAGGAGGAGGAGGAGGGGGGGGGGGTTGCAGTGAATTAAGTAGGTTTTTTTGCTTTTTTTAAAAAACAGTAAAAACTCAAAATTATTTTTGGTTAAATTATTTGACTATTTTCCTGAAGAATATTAAATTGAATAATAACGGTAGTAAATGGCCATTTTTAAAGACAATTAGATTTTAAAAAGTGAATTTTTTGTTGTATATTTGGTGTTTTTTGCTTTAAAACAAAAGACCTGTAAAGCCTAAAAAATTGGTTTTTTTATCTCCTGATATCAACGTCAAAAAAAATTTTAAGTTTTCTAATCCATTCATAACTTTTATTTTATAGATATACTATAATAATAGCAGTAAGTTAATATCACAACAAGATTATAGGCATTAAAAAAAGTTTACAAAACAGAAATTACTTTATAATAAAGACAGTTAAAACAAATAAATAAATAAATAAACCAATAAATAAACAAAAAAATGAAACAAATATAAATAATGTTAAAAATTTTAGAGATAACATCAAAATAAAACAAAGTTATTTGTTTTATTATTGAAAAATTGTTTAAAAAAAAAAGAAAACTATTTTAAAAATTAAAACTTTTTATATTTCATAAGGAACAGTTTTTCAATGTTTTCAAAAATATTAATTTTGTCTTGTTTGTAATTTTATCTTCAACTTTTATCTTATATGCAGGTATTAGTATATTAGCATTTGGCAAGCATATTTCATTCCAGCAACTTTTAACATAATTAAGTTCTTCTATTATTGTTTTTGTTCTAAAATGATGTGGAGTCTTTTTACTTGATGTCACGTTTTTAAAATCATAAAATTCCACACCAAACTTTGTCTCACACCAATAAACATTTGGTTCAATAAGAAAATCAGCTATTTTTTGTAGCATTGCTTGATATTCATTTGGATAATTTCTTATTATTTCAAATGATATAGTTGTATTAGACTTTGGTTGAATGACTTTATATAACATTGAAATTGATGATTCTATTAAGGGAATTTCACTAAAATTACTATTCAACTCATTGGATACTTGCATCCTAATTAATGCATTTGAAATAATATGGCTAGGGTGACGATTTGATGTGGCACTTGTTGTGGTTTTGATAAAGTTAAACTGTCTCTCTTCTTTTTCAGTGTTTGCAGCTCTACCAGAAATAATTCTTAATTGGTCAGGAATATGAGTCACTAGACAGTGGAAATATTTGCCATAAAATTTTCGGACTGTTAAAACATTCAAATTTTCTCCAAGATTAGACATAACCAACATTACATGCTTAAATACCACTAGATACATTTTTAATATATGTTCGTTGGTGCGCTCAGATTCTGGTTTGTATATTAATTCTTGAATTTGGCACATTGTAATAAAAATATCGGTCAAAGGATTTTGGGGAAATTTCTGCTGACAATATATAGTTGTTTTTATTATGCATGACCTGTAGTCAACAGCTCTTTTTACATCTTTCCCTTCAAAAGAAAGTTCAATAATTCTTTCAATTTCTCTTTTTGTTTTTTTATCAAAATGATGGGGCAGTTCTGCAAGAAGATTTTTTATGTGATTAAAAACGTCATGAAGAGGTTCCATTAATAACTCATATTTTGATAATCCAATTTCTGGTAAACTGATATCAGGTTGATAAAATATGAAACTTGGAACTCTTTGAATACCACACATGGTTGTTGTTAATTTTAAGTCCAACTTTTGTTTTGATTCATTTTCAGTGAACTTTACACTGCGTTGATTCAGTTCAATTATTATTTCTTTTTTTTTTAGATGTGTATAAAGCTTGTTTACTGTATCATGACTTTTCCTCCTTGATTGTTCTGTAAATAGGACTTTTTCTTGTCGATATTGCAAATCGATGCAAGGTCGATGTAATGAATGTGAATAATTTGAATGCTCTACAACGTTAATGTCACAAACCCAGCACACATAATTTCCTCCCTTTTGCTGACCTGCTTCAAATTGGGCTGCAGGACCATCACCTTTAAAGAATCTCATTTCATCATAAATTTCAATACCATTGATCTTAATAGGGTCTTTCATGTCAATAATATCATTTATTCTTTGTTTTGAGTACAGAAGCATTTCATCCGTAGCTGAACATCTCCCAAAGATATACCATATAGGAGCTTCAACAACCGCTTGAATGTTTATGGTTTTATTATACTTTCGTTGATATTCTTCAGATGTATAATGTATTGCTGGATCAAATAAAGATGAAATTGTCATTAAGACATGACTGTGATTGCATATAGTCGAAGTATCATGCCATAACATAAGATGTCTCTTTCGTTCAAAGTTTTTTAATTTTATTTTCAAGTTATTGGTTTCTTCATCTTGGTCAACATCCTGCATCTCATTAATTCTTTTTAGATAGCTAATAATTGATGTACGAGACATTTTTTCATATTCTTCATCAGTTTTAATTCTCATATATATCCAATGATTTTTTGTTATGTATTCTCTAATTATTTTTAGTGGATGTACTCGGCCATCTATAGTAAATATTTCAGTTTGTATTTCATTGTTTCTTAAAACAAGTTTGGAGAAAGTTTGTGGAGCAATAAGCTCTCCTAATGAATATTTATTTTCTGATATAAGTGAATTCAGTTTTTCTGCAACCTGAAAATTTGTTTCTTCTTGGGGAAAGGAAACATTATGATTCGTTAGCCTAAAAAATATATAAGTTTGAAGTAGGTTTATACATAAATACATAAGTTTTTTCTAAATTGTAATAAATAATAAAAATTTATTACTTTTTTATTGATGACTAATGTAGTGAGTATTATTTTTTGGAAAAATTAGCTGAAATTAATTAAAGGCCTTTAATATTTAGAAATAAAAAACACACTGTAAAATATTAAAATACATAATAACAAATAAATTAAACCTATGAATTAATGTAAAAATTCTATTAAAAAAAACAACTTAATACAATTTTACTTTCGTTTTTTTCTTCGAATAACAACATTTCTTTCTCCAATATTTCTTTTCATCCCGGATAAACTTGTTATATTGACACCATTTTCCTTTAGAAACTCTTTGACTATCTGGCCACTATTGCGTGGCATTTTACTTGCACTATCAATTATATTGTATTTTCTTGCAAGACTAGAGTAGTTAATCTTTTCTCCACTTTTTTAAAGATTTACCTCCTCAAGACATAAATTCAGTTGGTCTTTATATGCATGTGGTGATCCAACATGTTTTTTAGGTTTTATTACACCCTATCATTAAAAAATGCTTTTGTTAACCTTTATATATTATTGTGTGTACTTTGATTATAAAAATTTTGAATTGAAGTAAAGACTAGTATTTATATAACTTGAATCATTAAATGAAGAACTTTGAATATAAGAATGAAATATTTGTATATATCATACACACATACACACACATTTTTATCACACACACACACACACACACACACTTTTTTTTTAAATTTACCCCAGAGTATTATGAAGTCACAGTGCCCAATGCACCTCTACACACTTGTGAACAATTATAAATATATAAAATGTTTACTTTATCTACTTTTTCTCTAAACTTATAAGATCGCTGTTCTGCTTGCTCGAATGTTTCCATACTTGCAGTTAGTCGATGCTTATTTCTAGTTCAAAGGGAAATATTATTTCCATATGTTCTAAATGTTAAGAAAAGTAACTAAAATTATATTTTCAAGAATTTATAATTGGTTTTTAACTTTAGAAACATTTATATTTACCTTACAACTGATGTTTCTTTCCATTGATTTTCAATATTTGTTACAGTGTCTTTAATTAAATGTTTTTCTTGCTTGCGCATTTCTTTTGGGGACTTTTTTAAATTTAGTATTTGGGAATAAGTTTTCGTAAATGTTGTTTAAAATGTGTTTTGGTATTCTTTATCAAGTTTTGTTATTATTGTGTTTGTAATGTCATTTAACATTAGTTCTTTTTGTTTTAGACCATTTTTGAATGCAACAGATTGATACAATTTGCAAAGATTCAGGAATTTTGATAACATATACCGAAACCTAAGGTCATTTTGACATCCAAAGCAATCTTTTAGCCCATGATTCATTTTTTGCTCTTTTGTTAAACAGCACCATCTTTCAAATGAAAATTCTTGCATAACCTCAGTTTTTGTTGATGAACTTTTTTTCCCCAAAAAACGCAGATTCTTAACAATTTGTTTGTAGTTTGAAACAAAAAAACCATATGGTACTACAAACTTATTGTCATTTTCAATTTGAAATTGGTTTTGAAACTGCATGTACTGATACTTATATTTTCTTGAAGTATATACTTTTAGACTTTCATCAAATCCTTTATTTATTTTTATGTTGAAAGCATTATATGCAGCTATTTTTGCAAATCCACAAGTTTGAGGATGTATTATAGATACCATTGTAAATTCCTCTATATAGTTTAAGTATCTATATAAAAGCTTTATAAGAAAAAGTTTACCAATTGACTTATTTATCGCGTGATTGAATTTAAAATTACGGTATATTTAAAATGTTAGCATTAGCTATAATTTCCAGACCTGTGAAATCTCATGTTCTTGAACTCTATTTTTTAATTTAGACCTTGCTTGGTGCTGGAAATATCTTAATTATTGCAAAGACATTTAAACAATAGAAAATTCATTGAGGAAATAGAAGAAAAAGAGCTACAACTCCCAGCATCTCATTTTTTTGAGTACTTTTACTTAATAAGTGGATAACATAGTAATTTTGAGTAAAAATAACATGTTTTTTATAAAATTATCAGCTTTAAACACTTTACAAATGTTCTAGCTCTTTTGATCTGTAATCATATCCAAATTAAGGATATTTTGTAATTTCATTTACGTCAATTTGATGCAAACCGACAGAGCAAAATCGCAAAATACCTCAAATATACACTTTACAAAAACCCTAAATACTGTCTAAATATTCTTTTTTTTTTTTTTTTTTTTTTTTAAACACAAGCAGATATAGTTTTCATAAAAAATATTGAATTCAAATTTATTTCATCTCATTCAAAACCTAAGTTATAGATTGTCAAAGTTAGGAATTTTGTTGGAATTCTCGGATAAAATTTTACTAACTCGCCTTAACTACGCTGAGCACAATGAATTAAGAAATGATATTTAAATTGTAAAAGCGAATGAACGTCCGGATGAAATACATAATGTATATAGAATGTCTTAATATTACACTTTTGGAAACCAAGTTTTAATTAATTTGCTGTTGGTGGAAAAGTATTTTGTATTTTGTGTTTTAAACAAAATAAAAAATAGCCTTGAAAAGTATTTGAAATAAAATTGAAAATTCTAATGAATAAAAGCATTTCAAATAAAAATAAAAATAATACAAAAGTATTTTAAATAGTATTTTAAATACTTTCATTTAAAATACTTTTTAAAATACTCAACACTGCATCTAGGGGTCAACTTAGACAGGTGATACTAAAGCAATACTTTTTATAAAGTAAAATTATCAAGGATATGATAACCACTGACTTTCTCTCTCCTACAAACTTACACTAAATGATTAAAAAGAGAATTAAACTTTTCAGGAGACAACAAATAAAGTTGTTCGATTGGTCAGAGCAAGCTTGATTATTACTTTAATTTCTCCTAAAAAAAATTTTAAATAAATGGAATCGAATTGTTCAATTTTAGTTTGCTATAACAACTTTTAGGATGTTTTTTGATGCTTTTTAAAGGTATTTATTGTTATTTATAGAGTAGTAGAAGTGGCGAAGGCTTCCTTTTAAGGGCTTATAATAAGTTGCATTCAGGACCAATACATTTTGTCTGGTCAAAATTGATCCTGCTTCTAACAAACCAAACTAACATCTAATGTGAATAAAAATTGGTAATCTAATTTTAAACTAGGTTTAGAATACTTTTGGAAATGTAAGAAATTATTGCATGTCTTAGGTAGTAGATGTTTGGAATGGGGAGTCCATTTTCAAGTTCAGGTTTTTTTCAAGATTGGTAACTTTTGGTGTTTTTAAGCCATCTGTGACTTTTTACCAAATCTTCTCATTAAAACATCTTTGAATTGTTTAATCCTGTCTGCCAAATTTTTGTGACAAACTAAATGACACTCGAGCTATGTAAGCGTCTTTTTTCTGTCCCCTTGGATAAAAAACATTAAAGCACATTAAATATAATGAACTATGTGTGAGAATAGTATTATGTATAGGGTCAACACAAACAGGCAGCAATAACAATAAAGAATAACTTTGATGTAATGTGATGAAAATTATTTAACATGATAATAATTTCACTACTTTAAAATTACTTTTTAATTGTGGCCTGTCTTTGTTATGCCTTAGGAAAAAAAAATTTTTTATTGGAAGTTCTAAGACATATAATTATTGCCCTTGTGGTATGTTTATAACATAGGAAAATTACAGTGAAAAAATTTCTTATAACTATTTAATCGTTTTAATCGTTTAATAAAACATTGATTAGCTGGCCTTGTAAATTGATAAAGGACGTCTTAAAACTCCTAAAACATATGAACGTAGGACTGTGGTAGTTGCACAGAAAGATTCATTATTGGAAATAAGTATAAAGTATATTTAAGATAAGGATATTGGGTTTACTTACATTTCTTTTTTGAAATTTGTTTTTCTTGTGGCATTTAGTTGAAAGTTTTCACAACTGTCCATGATGTAAACAAAACAAAATGTAAAAAAACAATGGATTAACTAGATAATATCTTTTTGTTTTTCATGAATCCGCTAATATTTTCGTCGGAAAGTTTTTACGATACGAAAAAAAATGTTTATAGTTGAGGCAATTAGGGATTATCGGGTTTACGCCAATTTTGTCGAATCCGAAGAAATTCATCGGGTTCATCGGGTTTTATAGTAGTGACCTCAGGATGGTGGAAAAACTTATCAAGTCTAAAGTATCTAATTGGAGAGTATCGAAAAAAAGTTTTTATTTACTGTCTTAAGTTTTAAATTGACAAAATAATATTAGTCTCCCAATAAGCTTGAATTATATTATAATACAAGCAATAAAAAAAAGGATTCCATTTAATGTCACTTGTTTTGAAATGGAATATAACAGAAAATCCAAGTTTTAAATCTTGTCTTAAAACGTGCAGAAAAATAATTAACTTTTGTTATGAAATAACACAGGCAAACAAAAAATTT
Organism: Hydra viridissima; assembly: GCF_058129835.1. Taxonomy (NCBI): domain Eukaryota; kingdom Metazoa; phylum Cnidaria; class Hydrozoa; order Anthoathecata; family Hydridae; genus Hydra; species Hydra viridissima. Next base: position 4,290,659 of record NW_028324312.1, read on the forward strand.
GTTGCATTAATTTTGACACTTGTTATTTTGTTACGCTGAATTCAAATCTAACATCAGATTTTTTGCATAGAATTTTTTAATTTTTGCAAATTTTAGGTAGTTAGCACATTTTTTCCGAAGTATTTCTGAATTGAAACTCATTTGGAAATTCTAGGGTATATTTTGAAAGATTTTATTTTTTATAAAATCGAAAGATGAAAAAAAAAGTCAATAACATGTTTAAAATAAACAATTTATAGCATGAACATTATCCTTTCAAAGTCAAACTTTTTATAAATTTTTAAAAAATTAATGTAAATTTTAGTTTTGAAAAGGATTTCGAACAAATCGTTTACTCATAAATATTCAATCGGGAAGAAACTTTTGCTTGTAGCTCTTTCTTTTGTCAACTTGCCTGATGCAAGTTGACAAAAAAAAATTGGACAGTACTGTTGGCAAGCAGTCTGCCATCGTGTGTTTTTCCAAACGTCCTTGATAACGATCATCCATTTTCTTAAGATCTTGGTGGAACCGCTCTCCTTTAAATAATCATCTTGACTAAGAAACTGTTTAAGATGCCTATTTATAAAACGAAGTTTTATACTTATTTCGCATTGAAGAGCACAAAAAGCTTTCAACTTTCTAACAATTAAACACCAGAGTTTTCTTCTTTTTTATTTCCTAGAGAGTTTTTTACGACAGCCTCAAACGACAACCAAGCTGTTTTTTCCCTTGCTATCGATTGTTTTAAAAAATTCTTTATCACTTTTAAAAATTGAGAGTTTATGAGCAATCAAAAACACCTGCGCCTTTTCCTTTATCGACAATATGGCAACACCCTTTGTTTTCATTTCTTCTGGCGGTGGGAGACTAAAATACCAACTTTAGTATGGTTTTTGGCGCTAGTTGGAAGGCAGAAGCCTAAGGAGGCGGTTTCCAAATCATCATGCCTCCAAAACATCTTCTGACGGGGGCCGCCAGAGGCTTCTACCTCCCCATTGGCGGCGGCCTCCAAAACATTTTGCCTCCAAAAATAAATTCTGGCTGCTGCTGCCAATAGGGAGGCAGAAGCCGCTGGAGGCGGTCTCTAAACCAACTTGCCTCCGAAATATCTTCTGACGGCAACCGCCAGTGGCGTCCGCCTCCAAAAAAAGTCGGCCTTTCGGCAGAAAATTACTTTGCCACCGGGAGGCGTTATCAACTCTAGCTCTCACCATATGAGCCGAAATATTACATAAAAAAGAAAAATAATTAAAAGTATGATACCGTATATGATGTTTTAATAATTATAATATGTAATATATATAAAATATATATAAACATACATACATACATACATACATACATACATACATACATACATACATACATACATACATACATACATACATACATACATACATACATACATACATACATACATACATACATACATACATACATACATACATACATACATACATACATACATACATACATACATACATACATACATACATACATACATACATACATACATACATAGATTCATACATACATACATACATACATACATACATACATACATACATACATACATACATACATACATACATACATACATACATACATACATACATACATACATACATACATACATACATACATACATACATACATACATATATATATAAATATATATATATATATATATATATATATATATATATATATATATATATATATATATATATATATATATATATATATATATATATATATATATATATATATATATATATATAGGTATATACAGCTGCGGACAAAACTACGTGAACGATTGCAAATAGTTTTTTTTAATGAAATTTTCAATGTCTTAAAATAAGTTTATAGTTTAATACTATATATGGTTGGATAGAGCGTTTTTTGCTCTATAAGACTGTGTAAAGTGTATTCTGTAATAATTTGTTTAAAATTAAACATATCTAAATGTTCAAAAAGTATCAAATATTTTGCGCGACAAAACCACGTGAACGATTATACAAACGTAAAAGAATAATTTTACTAACATCAACAAATAATAGATTCTAAAAAAAAAACAAACATTAATATTTAGTTGCATAGCCTTTAGAATCGATAACGGCCTTGCACCGTCTTGGCATAGATTCTACAAGAGTTTCTAGTAACTGTTTTGGTAATGCCTCCCATTCATACTGTACGGCTCGAAAAAGTTCATCCGGTTTTTGAAATTTGCGACCTCCCAAGCGTCGCTCAACTTCAATCCATAAATTTTCGATTGGATTTAAGTCGGGAGATTGGGCAGGCCACTTCAAAACCGCTATGCTATTATTGATGAGCCAATTTTTTACAGTCAAAGCTGTATGTTTAGGGTCATTATCATGTTGATAAACCCAATTGTGAGGCATTTTTTCTAAAGCGTGTGGCAACATTTGATTAGATAATATTTCCCTGTACTGTAGTTGGTCCATTATACCGTTTATACGGTACAACGGACCAATTCCAGCCCAGGAGAAACACCCCCAAACCATTACATTGCCACCCCCAAATTTTACAGTTCCTATTGTATACTCTTTTGCAAATCTTTTACCTACTAGACGCCTAACATAACCTCGACCGTCGCTGCAAACCATGTTAAATTTACTTTCATCCGACCACAAAACTGTTTTCCAATTTTCAACCGTCCAGTTTAAGTGATCTTTAGCGAACTGTAGGCGATCTTTGACGTGCCTGGGCTTAAGGAATGGTTTCTTTGCAGGTCTGCGCCCATAAAGACCTCCTTCGTTTGAACGCCTTTGAATCGTTCGTGTGCTTACGTTTTCCATGCCTGTTTGCAGACGAATTTCAGGGGCTGTCAAATTAGATTCTCAAGAGATTTTCGCACAATTTTTCGATCAGTACTAAAAAATAAAATGTTAAACATTAAAATTAACATTAACATTAATATTATTAAGATTAAATATTAAAAAAATAAAATTAAAGGAATATTACCGCTTATCCGTAATACGTGGACGACCACCTTTCTTAACGATCTTTTTGCTCTTTTCTCGGTGTATAATTTTATGTATTCCACCTTTTGACATCTTCACATGAGCTGCAATTTGCCCAATGGACCATTTTTCTTCTTTGCGCAAACGCAAAACCAAGCTTTCAATTTTTGAATCAGTTTGACGAACCATTATAGTTTAATTTTTTTATTTTTTTGATGTTAAACAGAATAATCTTGAGAAATTTAAATGATTGTAAGTTCTAAGAATACCAAAACCACATGAACGATTTTTAAAAGCACTGATTTCGATGTGAATATAATATAATTTGCATCAAAAATGACGCTTTTATAAATCGTTCACGTGGTTTTGTCGCGCAAAATATTTGATGCTTTTTGAACATTTAGATATGTTTAATTTTAAACAAATTATTAGAGAATACACTTTACACAGTCTTATAGAGCAAAAAACGCTCTATCCAACCATATATAGTATTAAACTATAAACTTATTTTAAGACATTGAAAATTTCATTAAAAAAAACTATTTGCAATCGTTCACGTAGTTTTGTCCGCAGCTGTATATTCAAATTAGGAAATGCATAATTATATACCTACAATATATGATAATCAACAGATATACATAAATATTATATTTATGTATATCTGGTAATTATTATATATTGTGTAATGTAATTGTGTAATTATAAAGTTTAGTAAATTGTAAAATACAGACGTCACGTAAAATACGATCTGCGACCTAATTTGTTGCATTTTCAAAACTTTTTAAGAGCCTCTCTGTTATGGCAATCTAAATGGATTGTAAATGATTGAAAGTTTTATTTATTCATTCTGGAAACAACAAAGTGTCACACTTGCATTGGCAATATTTAACAGCACAACTACGGCTGGAATATTATGCTATTTTCACAAAAGAAATGATACTGCACAATTTTTATCATTTGTTCAATAATTTTTTACCACACTTCAAAGCAGAAACTCTATACTTGTAATCAATCAGGAGACTGTGAAAGTAAAATACCAAACATTTAATAGAGTTTTTAAATTGGATTGAAATTTACTCAACATATTTTGCATTTTTATATTTTACATTTAATCAAACAACTTCTCATGTTCTAATCACAAGTTCAACTACATGTCAACAAAATTTGCTTGAAAAATTGCAATTCGTTTTTTTATTTTTCATCAAAGATTTTCTAGTTTGTTTTTGGAATGTGTAAGATATTCAGTATCATAGTTATATCATGCTATCTAAACGCTTGTTTCACAATTCTGTATGTTGTTGGGAAGAACTACTGGTAATCAATTGAGAAAGTTTTAAAGTATAAGATCCAAGAACATCCGGAAAATGCAACAAATTGGGCCGTGTAAAAAATTGGCCTAGACCAAAAATAAATAAAAACTCCTACATCAATTCTTCAGTATGTATATATTTTCCACACATCTTTATCCTAATTACCACGTTCAGGATGTTTCAACATGACATTTAATATTTTGGAAACCTAAATTTGTTTCTAGACGAGTGTGTACAGAATTTGAAATGATATATTAAGTTAAAATCATATTTTATATATTTATGGAATTTAAAATGATCTGAAAATCTACTTTACTACATTTTTAAAGGGTAATTTATTATGCGCTAACTTTCATGTTGGAAATCCAATGTTCTTGAACAACAACAAAATTTCTTTTGCGTTTAGGAATAATTAGGATAATTAGTATAATTAAACAATCAACTTTTTTTCTTCTTTTTTTTAAATTTATTATACCACCTGTTTTTACTGGAATCTTAAATTGCTTTAGAGAAAAACCACGTGAGAAGCAATCTGCGTATTACTGTTACAAGGATACTTAAATAAACTGGACAGGTTTTTATAGAAAATATTTTACATTTTATTAATTTTTTTCCCCAAACATTTCCATTCAACATTAAGTCTCAAGAACGGAAATGAAAAACAAACTTTTTCGAGTGACCGTTCTTATTGTCTGTACAGAAATGAAGGCTTTCGCATGCGTTTCGTCTTCATAATTATTTACAAGAAACCATCACGATGGTTCAAACGATCTTCAAAGGAACGAAAGGATCACCTCCTATGTGATGCGTGACGAAGGAATTCTTCAGCAGCTGCACGAGTTGGGTCAAACTAAGGTTAACAAAAAGAAATCAAAATTTAATGGTATAACAAATAAAAGAAGTTATCAAAATTTAATGGTATAACAAAAAGAAGTTATCAAAATTTAATGGTATAACAAATAAAATGCCCATTATGGAAATTTTAGTAAAAATTCTCTAATGGATATTATTACTTAATATATTATAATCGCCAATTAAAATTGTAAAAGACACAAGTGCAGTCATGATACTTATAATTTATATATTTTACACATACAAAGTTATTAAGTTCTAACAAGTGAATATGTCGATATAAGTTTGTAACACAAAAGAATCTTTGCTGTTTTAAACGCATAAAACGTTCTTTTTTAATAAAGACAATTCGTTATGAACGGAACAAACGCCGTTTAAAAACCATTCATTAACGACATCAAATTTTTAAAGTGCTCTAAATTCATTAAGAAACTAACACACGAGCAAGTTTTGAATGATGTAACACATATTCTGCACACTATACAAGAAAAATACATACTGGTGCAGGTCTTCCACTTCCAGGCACAGGCTGATGATAGTTAGACGTATGCGGATAATAACTCGATGAGTCGACTCCCTATTAAGAAAGCTATTTAATGACAAAAGTAACAAAAAATAATACTTTTTTAAGTGATGTATTTATAAAATTATACTTCAATATAGTATAAAATATTTACTAATGGTAAAAATCTAACCCGCATTTGTTTGTGCCTTTGAAATTCCCTAACGTAATCAGAGTACGAGCCATTAAGCAAAGTTTCCTTCCGAACTCCGAACTTCGAGCTAAGATAATTGAGGAAGAATCAAGAGACTTAACCAATCAACATTGAGGTTAGAAAGTATGCATTTAAAAAGAAGTTGAATTATTGTCGGTGATACCAACAGTCGTTTGATTATATGTTTGTTGGATTCTTCAAAAACTTGTACTAATTTTAAGTTAGTAAACAAAAAAGTTACTAAACAAAAGCTTTGTTTTGATACCATTATGAGGTAGATTTTTATTACAATGGAAGTAAAAAACGATTAGAAAATTCTTACAATAAAAGGTCAACGAATATGTAACATATTACGAACTATTACAGAAAAATAATTATTTGAGCTAACGATTTTTACTGAAAGATGTTGAATAGTTAATGAAACAATTGTTGGGCAATACCAATGCCAATTCACCCTGTAAATCTGTACATCTTTCATAAACGTTGAATATTTAAAACAATTTTAACTGTGTACTTTATTCAATGTCATTTAAACTGTAACTTATCAAAATACATAGGAGGATGAAAATAAACATCGATGATCACCTACCGATCATTTTTTAAAAATTCCTTCACTTTATCACGATGTCTTCTGTCACGACTATCGCGAGCGCTACGCCTAGCATCATAGGAACGTGAACGACTTACGTCACGAGGGTAACGTTCATTCTTGTAGTAGGAACGATCACGAACATCTCCTTCAAACTTCCCTCGACCTCCTATTTGCAAATAGTAGATTTACATTACCAAAGAGACTAAAATAAGTTATTATGAGATTACAAAGCAATATAGAAAAAATTCAGGGCCTTCATTTTGCAAATTTTACTAACTAAATCCATTAGGAGATCTTCTGAAAAAACCAGAGCGACGATCACGCCCACTATTGTCGCCTCTTAAATTCCCTTGAAAACCTCCTCGCCATCCCCCACGAGAACTGCCCCTAAACCTAAAGAGTACAAGACTTAGGATGAATAATTTATCCAAAAAAGATTTTCTCTACCTCAATGCTAAATAAACATAGATTGAAAAGATACTAAATAATCTTAAAATTAACTAATCTTTAATAAGATAATCTTTAACAATAAAAAGTATTAACTTTTGTTTTCAACCCTTCATCATAAAATAACCTAAATACCTTGCATCAACCAAAAATGTTAGGTTTTCTTTAAATAACAACACCGTTCTAATAGGCTACTTTACCAAAAAACCTTTCAATCTTGAAAAATCCCTTTGCTAACCCCTAAGATCTGTGACCTGAAATAATGTTAGGTAAAGATCTGCCAATAAACATTATTTCACTTGAATATAACATGTTTAACTATACGCCTGTGTTAACTATGGCAACCAGTACTTGAACATCAATAAATTTGACTTCTTATCTCATTGTGGCTTTAAAATATTAGACGTATTCTTTACAACTTCTTCTTTATTTATGTTACGTTTTCTGTTGAATAAATATAGAAGACCTTCTGTCTTGAAACTTTATTCTTCGATGAATTTCGCATAACAGTACCAAATTACATACGATGAACCAAATCGAAAAACACAGGCTTTGTATACACGGTGGGTCCTGCAAATTGTATAGTGCTCATACTGAAATCGACTACAATAGATATGCAGTCTTATTACTACATTTGTAGATATATGTAACATTGCTTTTAAAGTTTTGTAAACTAAAAATGTTTATGAACATATACTCTGTGACTTTCAACTAAAATTCCGTATGTTAAACATAAAGTTCTTTTTTAACAATAAAACCTGACTACTTTTTAATAGTAAAGTTCATTCATTATTTCTGCAACACAAAGTTCATTAAATAATTCATGTTAGCTATTCATGTTATCATAAAGTCTATTAATTTGTATGCAAGGATCGGCTGAAGCACCTGTAACATTAAACAGTACAATTAATCAAAACAAGACGTCAATCTTTTAAAAAGACCAAATTTCGCTGTAAAAACCACTTTGTTTCACTTACTCATTACACATTCTATTGAAGTTGCTTGATACTGTTCAGATTTATGAACAGGGATTTGAAATATTTTAAGTGCTCAATAAAACAATTTAATAAAAATCATTTTACAGATAAACCAGGGTAACAAGTTTGTACACCTAACAGAATTTGTTAAACTGATTGAATTTTGATCATTAAAAGTTTGACAAAAATACTAAGCAAAAAAAAAAAAAAAAAAAAAAAAATCATTGAGTATATAAAATGAAACCCTTTACAAAAAATCCTAACCTTGGAGGATCACTATGATCTCTATGATGATTGGCATCACTTGAATTTTTTTTTTGTTTTAAGTGGCGAGCAATACGGGATAAATCAATTGTAAAGTCATCTTCAAACATTCTACACAATACCTCACCAACACTAGGTTCTACCTCCTAAATATTAAACATTAATTACACTGGGAAGTGATAAACTTTTTTTTTTGAACTTTGCCTGATTTATATGTTTTTGAGTATGATGAGTCTGAAAATAATAATAAGTCATATCACCCACCATTTTTTTGCATTTGATTTTATAAAATATGGCAAATTAACTTTTTACCTAATATCTGTATATTTTACTAAGACACACAATAAATCTAAATTAGCAATGGTGGTAAATGGTACCTCACTGCTCGTTACTTTCCTATATTGTTCTTTTTATTTGCTTAACTTCACTTTTCAGCAAGAACTAAAAACTTTCCTAACAGCTATTGCTATATATGTGGTAAGCTTGTAAAACATGTAATGCTAAGTTAAATAAAATCTGTAATTAAACTAAAGTACAGTATCAGCTAAATTTGTTGATTTTTTACACAACTGAGGTCAAATTGTAAGAAAACCGTAGTTGATTAAAATAAAAGTGATGCCAGATATGATTTAAGCATCCAAAAATACATAAGACATTTGTTTCATCCTTATTTATTTAAAAACTTCTTTAAATAATTGGATTAATTCAAAAAAATAACATACCTGGCCATCACGGCATATTTTTACTTCTTTGTTTTCATTCCATGGATTTCGCAGATTTAAACAATGAGAGAAAGCAACTTCTCTCCTGTAAAATCAATGAATTTGACTAAAAATTTTATTTCCTTTGAGATAATTTTTGTATTTAATTTTCTATAAGTGCTATTGTAGTTTTAACAAGTTGTTACATACCTATTCAACCAATCTACTTTAAATGTTCCACTAAGAATTTTACGATCAAAACCTTGTGGTAAAACCCATGGGATTGCAGGTTGATTATGATTAGATTCAGATGCCAGTCTAGCAAAACCTTGAAAACGACCACTCTCTTTTACAGAAAAAATTAGAATGACATTTGTTGAATGCTATAAATAAAAAGAGTTAAGTACTATTAAGTAGAATAAGCTACCTAATAGTTAATACTTTAATTTTTTAAGGAATAAAATGTGGTAAAAAGATATAAGTGTCACCCTATATGCATCATTTAACTTCCTTTCATTGGCTGGTGGTGTTGACCATACTCCCTACAAAATATTTGTGTTACAAATTTATGACTATAAAAAACAAAACCACCATTCAATTTACAGAGGAAGAGATATTTAATAAAAATAGTATACCTTTGCTTTTGATAGAGTAACATTTTCATGGTTGTTACTTTTGATTATGAAGTATCTGGCTCCTTTTAACATTGAGTCGATGAATGCTTTATGAGCTTGTACATTGTCTTCTACTTCAGCATCTTTATAAATAAACATGGGATTTATTAAATTTAAATGTATGCAAACATAAAAGTTATGTAACAAATGAAATTTTGTGTAACTTGTTTTTTAATTTTTAAAATTTATTGCATGTCTTAGAGTCGTATTTTTAAAAACAATTAAATAAAGAATTATGACAATGATTTTTAAATTATGAATGAAACACACCTTTATTCTTGGTATGCTTTTTACTTTTTTTATCACCAGACTTTTTACCAACAGAATCTAAGTAAAAAAATTCTCCACATTATCTTGCAGGGAGTATTAATAATTTATTGACCCAAGCCTTGCTTAAATAAGGTAGCTTTTTATAACTGGCCATTTATTAGCTCCACTAAAGCTTGATCCTGTCTGTTGGTATATACCATTCTCAGTATACTAACAGGACAACCATATTTATCAGATTAATAAGACCATGCATTCAATAGAATGATTGTTCAATTGTCATTCATAACACTTTTTCAGTATGCTGCATTAAAATGATCGATATAACAACATTTATCATATAGTTTTTTCTTTCTTATAGCCATTTTTGTCATGAATTTAAAAAACCTTCAATTATTTGAATACTTAGTAAAAGCATATTCATTTAGTTGAATGTTAAATGTAGACTTGTATTTGCATTTAGATTTAAATTTCTAAGCAAAAACTCTTTTCTTGTTATTTGAAAAGCTATTTAATGCATACAGTTTTTAAATAATACATTATTAGGCAATAAAAATTTTAAGGTGATGAAAGTATTCTCTTAGAAGTTTGCTTTTTTTCCTTCTCCCTCTAGTTTTGATATTTTTCTTTTAAAAATATTTAGAAAATCTTTAATGATTCAAATGTTTCTTTTAAATTATTTAATAACTAAAAGAAACTTTTGTTCCAAGCTACTAAAAAAAACTAGTAATAACTGAAAATGAGTTGGTATATAAATTTTTAAAAAGTTTATAAAACTGTCAAATATGAAATATGTAAAAAGTATTATATCAAAATTTGAGGTCAAAAATAGAAAATTGATCAGACCTATACAAGAACTAAACTCTGCATTTAAAACCACATTGGAATTGAGTTTTTTTCCCCTTTTAATCTTCAAACATAAGAAAAGGATACCTTTAGATTACATAACAAATTCTGAAAACTGTTTCCTCATACCTAGAGATGTGTTTGATCCAGTAAATGAAGACATTGAAATAGAGCCAGAAAAGGAACAACTGAAGCTGTCACTAAAAGAGTGCGATCGAGAATGGGAGAAGGACTGAGAAAAAGAGCTTGCATGTGAGAAGTTACTTTCATGGTCAGAATGTATATCTTTTAAACAACCATCAACTTCATCAACAACTTGCATGTTTTGATCATAGTCACTCAACACCTCATGAACAACTTCTGAAACTCAATAAGAAAGTTTTTAATAAAACAAGTTTTGAAAAAATAGTCTATTGACAAAATAAATATAAAAATCATAATTACCTATAACACTGTCCTCTTTTTTCTAAAAGAAATAATAACATTTACTATACATTTCTCATAAAACACACACACACACACACACACACACACACACACACACACACACACGCACACGCACACAAAAGGGTTAAAAGGGACTACCAATTAAATACCATTCAGATGTTGTAAAAGAAATAATAACCCTTACTATACATTTCTCATAACACAAGGGTTGAACTTATTAATTTTTATTTTCATATATTTTATATATTAATTTTTTTTTTTCAACTAAATACCATTCAGATTTAGATGTTGTAAAGTATTATCCTAAAATATTTTACATCAATAATATCTCAATATTAGATAGGGTTTGATTAGTGATCTATCATCATTTGGGTTTCTGATAATATGTATACTTCTTTTAACTATTACCATTTTTACATCTGGAACTTCATTTAATCTCTAAACTATATTTACAATTTTAAAATGCAATATTTTGGGGAAAAAAAAAGTATGAAGTACAATAAAACATTATAAGGTTTCAAATTGAAGAGATTGCTAATACAACAGGTCTGTAATAAATGAATTTAAAAAAATAAAATCTATTTTATTACTTTAAGATATGCTCCTTATGTGAAATACAGTATTTCATTTTTAATATTTTTTGAAATTATAAACAAAACCTATTTCATTTAAATTTCATAAATATTCGAATTTCTTCAACAAAAAAAGTCAAAAAATTAAAACACACCTCATTTTTTATTTTTGATTCCCCCTTAGTTCTCCTACTTTTTGTGTCCTTCACAGTCACTTCACTAACAACACGTTTTTTGTCTGAGCTTGATTTTGATGATTTCTCCTCTTTCACTCTTGGCTTGTCGATCTCATTTAATACAGGCTTAGCTACTTTTTTCTCTAACTCCTTAACTTTTTTTTCAAGAATCTCTTTTTGAATATTAATATCATTATTTTCTATGGAGATCTTACTTTCAAGTTTTTTATCTTTTTTCCATAAGTCTTTTTTGACAAAAGATTTTGATTTTTTAACAGCATCTGGCTTATTTAGCTTTACTTCAATAGTTGATGACAGTGTTTGAGATTCTTTAGATGTGGAGTTCTTGTAGGAAGACTTTGATTTAGACCCCAATTTTGAAGATGATTCTTTGTAAGGATGATAATTATTACTCTTTGAAATTTTAACTGTAGCTTTTGAATCTGATTTAGATTGCTTTACAAACTTGTTTGATTTCACTGAGTTATCAGAATTAGGAAGTGATAAAGGAACCTCAGATGTTGTTGTCTTTATAATTTTACTTTTTGGTTTTTCACTTTTTAAGATTGACTTTTCTGTACCAACATGATTTGCATCAGCATTTGTTGATGTTAATAACTCAAGTTTTTCTCTAGGTTCTTCGCTTTCAACTTTTGGAGTTTTAGCAGGTGTTTTACTTTTTTGTGTGGCTAATTTACGCTTTGGAGCATTTTTAGTTGACTTAGAGGATTTTTTATTCTTTGATGGATTTTCAACTAAACGTAATTAAAAATGAATTATAATAATACTATGAACAACAAAAATGTCATCCAGCAGTTCAAGTAAGAAAAAATAGAATGCCCTGTATTTACATTCCAAGAAGCTAGAAGAATTGAAATAAGAATTGAAATAAATTATTAACATCTAGGTGAAAACTAAAACATTAAACAACACAAAAATAATAATGAAATAATTTAACAATAAAAACAATTTTTATTCATCTCTACACACTTATTTTATGTGTGTGGGAGTGAAATGGCTTTTACCTTCATTTGTTGCACTATCTTCAAGTTCTTTTTGAAATGCATCTTGACCAATATCAGGCTTTAAAATATCATCCAGCACATTTACAACTTTATCACTTATCCCTATAAAACAAGTTTACTACTATAGAAATTATTTGCTTCAAAAGATGCTGCTTTAACAAGTAAACTAGCTATGGAGTGTTTTAGTTTTTTTAATAGCAGCATTGTCATAGAAAAAATATCATCAAAAAAAAAAAAAGCCAAATTATATTTTTCCAAAGTGTAAAATTTAATATTTACATTTAAGTTATTTCTTTTAATAAAACTTTTTAAAATTAAAAATGACATCTAACAAGTCCTTTTTTAACAGAAAAAATAGCAATATTAAACATTTAAACTTTTAATTTGTATAATTCTTCTCAGTATTTTTAATATACTAAATGAGTTTTAATTTTTTGAAGAACATCAAAACAAATAACCAGGAAACAAACTAATTTTAGCACTACCATTAGTGTGTTTCTATTGATGAGAACTTTCAGAGCACTTACCTATGCTACCTAATAAATTCACAATTTGAAAACTGACTATTAATATTGATAAAATGTGAAAAATTAGAGGCATAGAAAAATCTATATTAATCAATATTTGATTAAATTTTTTTTTTTTTTAATAGTGATAAAAACAACAATATACCAACCTTCATTTGAAGGAACTTCACCAGGCTCAATTTCACCATCATTTGAATTGTTAACAATCCCTAAATCATCATCTTTTAAAACATCTGTTAGAATATCCTCAACTTTCTCTTTAATTAGTTCATCAACCAATATGTTATCTGTATCTTCCATAACTTTATTTGCACATTATTTCTATAAAATCTAACATATATAATTTATATTCCTGTATTTTAACTATTGAGGGAATATATTACTTCTAAAACCTCTTTTTTAATTGCAAACTTTAAAAGGATTGTTTTCTAAAATAAAAAATTTTTGAAAGTATATTTATCTTTAGTGAACAGACCATATTTTATCTGTTATTATGCATTTTGTAGAAAAAGAAGTAATTACAACCAAAGGTTATTACATTTTTACATTAAAATTGTATAATACTTGCATTAAAATAGTATTATCATCACTTATATTTATGTTTTACATTTTCAGCGGTTAAAAAGAAGTGAAAGAGGAAAAATATCATCAGAAACAAAATGTTATTGTTATTACTGTTTATGTGGACTTGCTGCAAATATTGATTGTATATTTAGAGGAGAAATTTCAAAAGTTTAACTAATGCAACTAGATGCATTTTCAATTACTTTATTGAAAATTTTGGATTTGACCAATAATCTTGAGTAAAAAGACAAATGAGAAAAAATTAAATTTATTCACATATCTTTACCACCTCCTAGTAATTTGTTGCTGTTTAAAAAAAAACTTTAAAGCTACTCAGCAACTTAACATTTAAAAAAAATCTCGTTATATGGCGTTGTTAAATTTTTTTATTATTTTTTTTTTAATGCATAATTATTTTAATGGCTTACTGCTTTACTCATTTTCTATAATACAACGATGTTAAAAAACATTCTAGGTAAAGAAGTTTACGATTTTGAAGATAGATCCGACATGTTTTTGGAACGGTATTTTGCTTTTATTACTAAATAAGATGGTCGCAAAGAGCCATGGGAAAGAAAAACGATATCGAGGCAGACATGTCTGAAAATATTTGGTCAACTCATTAAATTTGCTTTCTGCTAAACCCAATCCCTTTAACGTGGTTTATCAGAAAATAATTATTTTCAAGAAGAGACTTATGTCATTAAAACGCTATTGATATGAATTGATATTGATAGAATAATCTTTCAGATTTTGAAAAGCAATTAAACACTTTTTCGTCAAAAACGCTTTAAAAGTTCTTGCGATTATCCGCAACACAATTTTTCGAGTTGATTCGGGCTATGATACTTCGTAATCATATGAAGATTATGAAATCATTTTAAAAATCAGATATTGCGAAACTCTAAATTTTAAGCAAAACATCAAACTAAGCATGGGAAGAAATTGACTTTTTCTGTTTCGATTTCGTTTTCGTTAAAATGGAGCGATGACGTATTTCGATTTCATTTTAAAAGATTAAAAACATTAGAAACACAAACAGTAACAAATCGAAATTCGAATTGGTTTCTTTCGAAAGTCGCCAAAAAATTTCTGAAACTGAAATCGATAAGGAACTGTTGCTTGTCGAAATCGGTGACATGAAAAATTTCAAATACCGTGTCGTGTCATTTCGTTTAATTTCGTTCGATGTCGAATAAATTTAATGAACGAAATGTTTCGAACATGTTTAATTAGCTGTCAAAGTTTACTAGGGTAACGAAGGCCTTAAAGTGAGAAACTGTCGACAAAAAAAACAAAACACAGTTTTAGAACTGTTTAAATTTAACATACAATAACCATAAAATTTTTAAGTTTTGTCAAATTTGTCAAATATTTTTTGAAAATAAGTAACTTAAAAAATGAACACAATAACGGTTACAAACAATAATTACAATGACGGTTTACTGGAACTTTGAGCAGTCATTGTAATTGTTAATGAAATTTTTGTTTGAACAATCATTGTAGTTATCAACAATTAGTATTTTTAAATTTGTAATTAAACAAAGCCGATTTTTATTTTTAACTAAACATTACACAATTAACTTTATGAATTCCCATGCTTTAATGTTATGTTAACAAATTTTTAAAATCATTTTAATAACATTCAGTACGATTCAGTACGATTCAGTATTGGATTGATATTCTCAAACAATTATTGTGTTTGCTAAATAACTAAAATTTGATAAAACTTGATAAATTCGATCGAAATATTTGAGTGAAAATTAAACTTGACAAACATGAACTCGACTTATTTGAAAAATTTCACTATTTGAAAAGATTTGTATCGAAAAAGCTTGAACAAAATTTTCAAACTCGAAAATCTCGAGAAAAACGGGACTCGCCAAATTTGACAAACCCGCGTCTGCTTATTGTTCTCTGGACTTTGATTCTCGACTTAAAAAGATGCGTTATTATAATTTTGTTCTAAAGCGATAAAGCCATGGGCTCAAAATGTTCATTACAACTTGAGGAAAGTGATATTAATGAAATTCAAAAAGAAACTGGATGTAAGTGAAAAATTTAGAGTTCAAAAAATCGTTTTACAAATATTGAACTTAGGTAACGGTCTTGAAATTAAACAGCAGGTACCTGATTTTATATAGGGAAAGGCGAGGTAAGAAGAGCCGTTCTTCATTTAAGCTGCCCCCTAGCAGAAAAAAATGAAAATGAAGTTATTCAAAAGCATTTTTATTTATTTAAGGGTGTCACTAATCTAAAAAATAATAAAAATGAAACTAACTTAGGGTTTGGTTTGTCTGGTGCATCAATCATTCATGCTTGAAAAGCTCTGTTGTAATATTTCTTAAAAGGACCATAAATGCTATTCTCAAATGCTTGGGTCACTAAAACTATCAGTATTGCTTTTATCATCTTCACTAAAATATTTGTTAAAAAGTTAAGATGATAATACTATCATGATGAATGTCAAACATGTTGTAAAAAATTTAAAAATTTTTTATTTAGTTACTGCAAATCAAATAAGGCGTTTGTATAGCAGATTTTGTAATCTAGACAAGGGAAACAAGGCATTTTTAAGGTTAGTTTAGCTTGATTTAGTTATTTTCAGATAATAATAAACATTACAATAAATATATATCTGCCATGTGGTTAATCTTTTCAAATATATTTATTTTTTTAGGCTCAACAATGGAACAGGATTGTGTTTTTTAAAAATTTAGATTATAAACAATCTTCAAATTTAAAAAACTCTCTTTTTATTTTTTATTTTTATTATTTTATTTTTTCATAAAAAGGAACTATATGGACAAAAGTACTGATAGGGCTAATTTAGTTGACATTTCAAGAACAAATTTTCCATATTAAAAAAATGATAATAATAAGAAAATATATTTAACCAGGGTTAAAGTAATTATGACTAACTTTATTGTTTCAAATAGTTGATATTCTTGGTAATTCCATTTTATGTTGTCTTTTTTAAAAATAGGCAGAAGAAAAATATATGATTAAATTTAAAAGAAGATATGATTTAAACTTTAATAAGTTATTTGATTTTAAGATAAAAAAATATTTAGACATTTATTTTAAACATTTTTGTTTCTTATCTTAGTCAAGATGATTTTAAGAGAATTCCTGAGTTGGCAATTAATCCATTGGGTGAACGTATTATTGAGCTATTTTTTAAGTAAGTTATTTTCTCTATTTATTCTGCTAGAACTTTTTAACATATTAAACTAAACTGTAAACATTAAAGAATTATAGTTTGTAAAATTAAAATTAGAGCTATTTAATAACAATTGTTTTTCAAAGCATGATATATATCTTTTGATAAATATTTTGCCTATTCCAGTATTTAAAAAAAAACAATTTTAAACAAGGTTAAAAGCCTCAATCTGAGAATTTTTAATCATTAAAAAATAAGTGTGTCTATATAAAATTTAAAACAAGAAAATTAAAATTAAAACTTTTTATATTTGAAATATTAAAAAAAAGAACAAAAGCAAACTATAAAATGATAATATAGATACTTAAATTAAAAGAAATGAAAACAAAGTTGATAGTTAAAGTTTACTATAAATTATTTGTTATTTGTATTGTTATTTTATTCTGCAGAATTTTTCTTTTAGTGAAAATCACACAACTGAAATTGGTGGTGAAGAAGGCATCAACTTTAAAACCTTTATGCGTGCCCTTGCACGCTTTCGCTCCATTTCTTCTCATAATCATAATCCACTTAATACACGAGAGCATAAGCTGGAATGTTAGTAATATACCATAAAATTAGTAAATCTTTCTTTTAATGAAAGATTATTTGTGCACTAGTATCACAAATAACTATTTTTTGTTTTGCTTTATAGATGCATTTCAAATGTATGATATCCATAGAACTGGAGAAATTACAAAAGACAATATTACCCATGTAATAATTTGATAAGTATAAAGCAGAAAATCTTGTGTTTAATCTTAGTATGTATACAACCTGATCATAGTATTTTTTGTTGTCCTTTTAATTTTAGGATCAATGGTCTGCCTGTGTTTATACATCTTATCTCTATTATCACTGTTGATATTACCTCTTGTTATTGGCTTGTTATTATCTCTGTTGTTATTCTCTCATAGCACTTTTGTTGTAATTTGCCAATTCTTTTAGGATTTTGGAGTTAAGAGTTCTTCAAACAGATGATTGTATTCTTGTGTTGCTGATCTAAGAGAGGTGTTAATAGTGTAGAATATTGGTCCAATTAAGCCTTTTGATATTATCAACAAAGGGTGTGTTACAGCATATGAGGGAATCTGTGATGTGACAGACTCCTTGGGGAAATATCTGTTTTTTAGTATTAAAATTGCAGACCCATCTACTTCTATTTATTTCTAGTTACTTTTAAGTTCTTTCCAGTGTGATCTTATTTTTCTGCTATTTTATTTGTTTGTTTTGGAGACATTCTGATTTTTAAGCCATTATTTCTGGTTGATTATATGTATCTTGTGTAAAATATTCACCGAGATTGGTGTTCCTGTAAGGTTAGACCTGCTTAGGTGCAGTTTATGATAAGTTGGTTTGTCATTCTTTTTACTTCAAACAGTTAGAAAAACTATGGTTAATATATGGAAGGAACATGTTACAATATTAGCTAGAGCTTCTACTTCGGTCATACAGTTAATACTTCTTGAGTAGAATATGATGATACTATCTTTTCTCCAATTAGTTTTATATTGATTTTTCTGCTTATGTTTTCCTGTAGTAGACTTTTCAAAGAGCTCCCTTATTCTTTTTGTCTTTTTGAATCTGCTTTTACACTTAACAAGTTCTCTGAATGATTTAGATGGCTAAATATACCAGAACTGCCTCTATAATCATACTAAATTTGTGCTTTTATAATTTTTTTTACAATCTGGAAATATCTTAACAACATTAACTATTTGTTGATAAAATTTTACCTTATTGTTAGATAAAATTTTACCTTAGGTCTGATACTAAATTCTCATACATTTTACATTCTAAATTCTCTAAAATAAATGAAAAAATGTCAAAGTGTTTATATGCTTTTTAGCATCACTATAAAGAAGTGTTCATAGTAACACTAAAAATATATATGTTTTTTTTATAGATTATTTAATTTATTTTAAATACTGAACATAGTATTATCTTCTGCCAATACTATTATCTTCTATATTACTAATATTAGATCTTCTACCTATACCAACAATTCATCAATATCCTAAATACATTAAATTTAAGGTTTTTTTTATGGCCTAATGTTCAGAAAAAAATATTATCACATTTATTTGGTTTAGATTTTAAAACTAATGGTTGGTGCTAATAAATCGTCTGATCAATTGACAGCAATTGCAGATAGAATTTTACAAGAGGCTGGGAACAGTGATGGAGTCATCACATTTGAGGAATTCTCAAAGGTCTTACCTTTAATTATGTGTAATGTTGAGTTATTTATGGATTTCTCCAATGGTTTTCTTTATAAAATTGGATTTCTTTGCTTTGATAGGCAATGCTTAAAACTGACTTCCATACAAAAATGAGTATTCGATTTTTGGCATGACAAAGAAAAAAACTTGCTGGGCACCTCACTAATAATTATTTAGTTTATGATTTTGATACATATAAGTAAAAGTGAATGTTAGTAATAATTAGAAATTTGAAAATAAAAGTGTAATTGAGATTTATTATTATTTAATGGTTAGTATTATTGTCAATAGAAATTTTTACTGTTCTTGTTCAGTTTATTTTGCCTATAAAATTTATTTATTGAATAAAAATTATAATTTAAAAGTTGTATTTTTTTTTGGAGAAATTTTTAACATGAGTTTATGAGATTAAACTTAGAAATATTTCTTTGTTGTGGTTTTAAAAAGAAAATTTCTTTCTATATCATTAGATATGAAGAATTTTTTCTTGTTTATTGGATTCTATAATTTGTATCAGCTATTTAAAAAAAAAAAAATTAATCATTTTTTATTGAGCTAAAGATATGTTTTATGGTCTTTTAAAACTACTTATAAAGTTTAAAGTTATAATATTTTAAAAATTTTCATTCTCCTTATTTATATTAATTTAATAACTTTCATCAAATTTTAATCTTTTTGAAAGTTTGCTTTTCTTTTTAGTTAACAGATTTTTTTAAAGCAGAAAGATGAAAGTTGTAGCTCTGATTAGGTATGATTATGTAATTGTTTCGATCCATAAGTAAATTTTTTTCTGTCCATATCTATCATATCAATCCATAGGTAAGTTTTTTTATCAAGAAATATTTTGATAGCATAAAACTTATTTTAGTGGTGGAAAGGATAGTTGTTTTAATATGATGCATTGTGTTGCTCATGGTCATGATATTGTTGCCTTAGCCCATCTTAAGCCTCCTGTTCTTGGTAAGAACTTTTAATTTCTTAGGATTTTAATACTAAAAAAATATTCTCAAGTAATGCTTTGTTTATTTAAATACTACCCTCATATACTAGCAAATATGCAAATATATTTTAGATGAAATGGATAGTTATATGTATCAGACTGTTGGGCACAATGTAGTGGAATTATTAGCAGAAGCTCTGGGGATTCCATTGTTTCAACAAACTATTTTAGGCTTACCAGTGTGTCAATCCTCGATTTACAAAATAGATGAAAATGATGAAGTAGAAGATTTGTATCAACTTTTGAAAAATATCCAGGTTCTCAATTTTTTATAAATATTTTGTAAATAATGTTATTTGTAGTAAAGTTTATGAACACTTGATCATTTATCATCATTTATCACTAATAATTTATCGTCATTTAACTTAATGAGTTTTTGTACATTAGACTTCTGTTGAATATGATGGAGTTTCATCTGGTGCCATTCTCTCTAACTATCAACGTGTAAGAGTGGAAAATGTGTATGGTTTTAGATTCTGCTGTTAATGGAAATAAAATCTTTTGTTAAATTCTAGTTCTTGTTATTAATCATGTATATACAAGGTGCAGAAAGCGGTTCTGTACAAAAGTTTAGTTTAAATAAATCTGTATGGTGTTTTATTTCAATAGATGATTTTAGTATTCTTTTGTATTTTTTAGTGTTAAATTATCTTAGTTAAAGTGTAAATTGTTTATACTTTTGTATGGCAATGTTTTCAGCATCCTATATTTTATTATATTGTTTTCAGCACCTTGTATTGTATTATATAGTTTTGCATGTTTTTTTTTTATATAAGTGATTTTATTGTATGTAAACAGGATCTATATAAAAGATATTTTTTGTATGCAAAAAGTAATACCAATTAATGTTCTTTTTTCTAGATGCTCTCGGTTAAGTAAACAATCATTAGCTTTTCTTTGGCAAAAAGATCAAGCAGAACTTCTGCAAGAGATGATAGATAATGATCTCAATGCAATAATCATTAAAGTTGCTGCACTTGGTTTTCAGATTTTTCTTTTTTCTTTTTCATGTCATGTTACAAGTAATTGTTGTATGGTGTTACTTTTATGTTAAAAGTCACAATATTTTGTTCATTTTATGTTAAAAGTTGTTGTTATATTATTGTGTTCATTTTGGGTAAATGTTAAAGAATTTTAATACTTAATATTGTGATATTTATTATATTAAATTTGATAGAATTGTTTATTGTTCAAAATCTAATTTTCTATCATCCTCTGTTTTTTGAAAATGGGTTACATATAAAAATACTTTATTTATAAAAATAGGTCTGGAACCAAAAAAACATCTTGGAAAAAATCTTATAGAAATGCAAGAGCACTTACTAAAAAAAGTTAGTCCTTTTTTTTTTTGTTTGTTTTTAAAACTTTTTAAAATTGTTTTCATTCAAGTTTTAAAATGTCATTTTTTATTTTTTTAGAAAGATGATTATCAGCTGAATGTTTGTGGGGAAGGTGGAGAATATGAAACTCTGACACTCGATTGTCCACTTTTTCTAAAGAAAATTATCATGTAAGTTCATTTTGACATTTATTCCTCATTTCATCTGTGTTCTTCCAAATTAATCCCTCAATTGTTAAATTTACTTTTTTGAAACATTTAATAGCAGTTCAAAGTAAATAAAATTTTGCTTTTAAAAATTATGAAGTGAAGAGACAGAGTTAGTAATTCATTCAGATGATGCTTTTGCTCCAGTTGGTTACCTTCTGTTTAAGAAGATGCATCTTCAAGATAAAGGCATGGTCAGTATCATGTTCAGAACTTAATTTGCTTTATAGTGCAACATATTAAAAGTTTTTTGATTTTAAAAATGAGGTTAAATAATAAAAAATCAGCTCAAAATGTCAATGAATCTCATACAATCTGATATTCATTTAATTTAAGAAAAAATGTAGGACTATTTATGCTAAATATGAGCTGATGTGAGTTTTTTGCTTTACTTTTTTAAATTTTTTATTTTTTTTTATAGAATCCTAATCTGAATTTGTTTTCAAGACTTAAATCAATTGATTTCAAGTACCCTCAGAAAGATTTTCAAAGCAAATTTCGGTTGGAGCTGTTTATTGCAGACTCAGAAAAAGATGGTTAGTTTTTTAAATAAAATATTTAAAACTTACAGTGTGAATAAATATATTTAAATAACCTTTAAGTTTTTGCTCCTGAAAATTTTAAACATGTTATTCAGATTGTACCTGGAAATTTGTTAAAGATTTGGTATTTATGTGAAAACCTGTCTTTTTGATCAAAATTTTATATTTAGATGAAAACCTGCCACTAGACAGAAAGCAAAAAGGTTTAGTAACTTATGGTTCTGACAGTTTGAAATGGAAAAAGACTGGAAATACTTTTTGTTTGAGTGGTTTAAGTTGTGAAAATACTGGATTAATTGAGTTGAATACTCATGTAACTCTATCTAAGTTTAAAAGTTAGTTGTATTTTACATCCTATTATTAATGGCAATTAACAATGTTAAAAGAAATGTTAAAAGAAAACTTGTTATCATAAGCATTCTTACTGAATAAAGCATGTTTCACCAATATTTCTTTTATGCTTTTGTAGTATTGTTAGAAGAAAGTGGATTAAGCCTTCAAGATGTAATATTGGTTTTTCTCTTCGTATCAGACATGGATGATTTTGTTAAAATCAACAGTGTTTATAAGACATTTTTTGTGTCTGAACCACCTGTGAGGTAAGTATGCTCAAAATAAAGTATTTAGACTGTTTTTAACATGCAATGGCATGCAAAAGTTTCCAGCCATATCCTTTGCAGCAATAACAACTGCACAACATTGTGGAATTGACTCAATTGATACAAGCAGGTGGAATTTTATTCCCTTCTTCCTTTGATGGCGTGAATAATACAGCTTTGTTTGAGTATCTATACTTTGAACTTGATAATCTAGCCTTTCCCATAAGTGTTATATTGGGTTCATGTCTGGTGATAAGGTGGCCAGCATTGTTTTCTGAAATATCGTTATAAATAGTAGCGTTCATAATTCAGTTAATCTTAACCAATTGGCTAACTACTTGTACAGAGAAAATTCACCAAACCATTAACACTAGAACTACCAAGCCAGTCAAAATGACTGGTTTCAATTTTCAAGCAAGAAAATTACCCATTACAAATAAATATTTTTTTACAACAACTGCATGACTTTTCTAGATATTTGATAGTAATAAATTTTGCAAATTGTTTTTTTTTTAAATATGCATTCCTATTACAATTATTTAGTGCTATACCTATTTATACCGGCACCAGTCAAAATGACTGGTGCCTCAAAGTCTAGACTATATCAAAGATGGGTCTATATCAAAGTTATAGACATAAAAGTGTACATAAAGACAAAACAATTTTACGATTCTTTGTCTACCTACTGATTTTCTTTACATAAACATTTCTCATTTATTCGTTGATGTTCATTCGATGTGCATCTTAGATGTGAAACTTTGTGCAATTTTGTGAAAAATTTTTGTTTTTCAGTTTATATTACTGTTTTGTGGATTGAAACTTCATTTTATCTGTGAGATAAGAAAAATATACAGTTTTCTATCGGTTATTAGTTATCTCCTTAGAGTTCTCCCCATTTTCATGATTGATTTTTATTTTAGTATCAATTTCACCCAATGGGTATTCCAAATAATATTGCAAAATTATTAGAAAAAATAAATGATATTCCTGAGGAATGTTCCGATATCGAAGGCGATGAAATGTATGATAGTGAAGGTGAGCTAGTTGATGCCAATAATGGGTCGTATGGTGAAGATGATATAATTGCCGAAGACATGAGTGATTACGAAGATTATGAAGATGAGTCATCCGATGAAGAAGAAAATACAAGGAAAAGAAAAAGGAATACCCAACTTTCAACGTCTGAAGATGAAAGCGAAGAAGAGGATGTTGAAAAAGAAATTGCATCCGATGGCACTGTTTGGGAGATATTGAAAGGCTGTACACCTGGTAGAAAACCGATTCATAATCTTTTCAAAGATGTGGCCGGTCCTACAGGACATTCAAAAAAACATATCATGAAAGGCAAGTATAGTTGTGCATTTACTTTGATCATAAATGATCCAATGATAGAGCACATTCGATTGTGTACAGAAGAGGAAGCCTCAAGAGTTTTAGGGCGACCTTGGAGAATAACCAAATCAAAATTACTGGCCTTTATTGGCATTCTTTATGCTCGTGGTGCATATGAAGCCAAAAATTTGAAACTCTCTTATTTATGGAGTAAAAAATGGGGACCAGATTTCTTTACTTCTGTCATGAGCAGGAATAATTTTACGGAAATTTTGTGGTTCATCCGGTTTGACAATAAGAATAAAAGAACCCAGAGTTTGGCTATTGACAAATTCGCCCTGATTTCTATGATATGGAATGCATTTATTGATAATAGCCAAAACTGTTATAAACCTGCCGAAAATATAACGATTGATGAACAGTTATTTCCAACAAAAGCAAGGTGTAGGTTTATGCAATACATGCCTAACAAACCGGATAAGTTTGGGATAAAATTTTGGTTAGCAGCGGATGTGAAATCCAAATATATAATAAATGGCTTTCCATATCTAGGAAAAGACGAGGTCAGAGAAAAGTCAACCCCTCTTGGAGAATTCGTTGTTATGAAACTTATGGAGCCCTACATCATGAAAGGACGATGCGTCACAACCGACAACTTTTTTACAAGTGTACCTCTGGCTTCTAAATTGTTAGCTAAAAAAACAGCAATAATCGGAACTATACGCGCCAATAAAAAGGAGTTGCCAAGATTAGTCAAACAAAAAAAAGATAGTATGCCTCGTTTTTCAACAATTTTATTCAGATCTAAACATAATCTCCTCACCATTTACAAAAGCAAACCAACTAAAAAGGTCCTTGTATTGAGTACAAAACATAAATCGGCAATTATAAATCAACATGGGAAATGTTTACCCAACACAGTTGCTTATTACAACAAAACCAAATTTGGTTTTGCACCTGACCAAATGGCCAGATAATATTCAGTGAAATCTGGTTTGAGGAGATGCCCTCTGCAGGTTTTTTTCAACATCTTGGACTTAGCTTGTATAAATGCGTGGGTGTTGTATTAAGAAACCACTGGAGAAAAGGTCACAAGAAAAGAGTTTATGTTCCAATTGGCAGATGAGCTTGCCAGTAATTGCAAGAATCCAATAATGAATCATTCAGTCCAAGAAATGGAAGAAACATCTATCAGTGCACCCAAGATGCGAAAATGGTGTCAAGTTGGTCAATGCCGTAATAATAAAACAACAAATATGTGTATTTTATGTAAAAATTATGTATGTGGGAAATGTACTCGACGGAAAATATATGTTTGCAAAAAATGTGAAAAGTAATTATTTTGTGATGACTGATGAGATTTGTCTTCTTATGTTTACTTTTGTTTGTTTTTTTAGTTTGATATTATTTTTTATCTTTATTTTGAATTAGAGTATAAAATCATTAGTATAATTTACTGCGATATTTCATATTCATAAATAAAACTGTTGTCATTTGTATTTAATTATCAATATTATTTTTTATTTAGCCCTTTCAACACCCTATTTAGGTTTTATTATACATTAAAAATTATATATTTAATAATTTTTATAGAGATAATCCATAAAAAAAATGTTTAGCAATATCAATTACTTGGTACTTGTCAACCAGTCATTTTGACTGGTTTTGGTAAAAGTAGGTATAAATTTTTGCCGGTAGTTCTAGTGTTAAACTTTCTTCACTGTATTTTACAGTTGGATTTGGTGCTCAATGTTATTTTTTTTTTTTTTTTGCCAATAAGATGTTTTACAAGTTTATTTGCCAATAAGATGTTATCCACCATCGCTTCCAAAAAGATCAAATTTAGATTTGTCTGAGAAAGCTACTTTTTTCTAATCTTTGATTGTCTAATTTAAGAGATCTTTAGCAAATTTTACTAGGGCCTTCTTATTCTTTTTACTGAATAATGGTTTTTTAATGCCTATACAACCAATACAAATCTAGTTTTTATGCCACAGTATGACAACTAAAATTAGCTAGACTTTTATCCTTTAACTCATGTGGTATTTTGGCAGCAGTTTTCTTGTTTTATAGTTGATTTATGTTTAATGATACGATCTACTTTTTTAGATATTTCTCTTGGTCTTCAACTATATGGATGATCTTTTAAACCATATCCACAACGTTATTTTACAAAATATCATTCATGGCTAACTTACCTATCAATAATAGTGAAGCAATTTCACAAGTTGATTTTCTTTACTATGAGAAATTTATTACTCTCACAAATTTGGATTTACTTATGTTGAGCTATATTTATGGTTTCATGAACTTCTATGAACTAAATGTAAACATTCAACGCCCTAATATTCATAAATTTATCTTTGAATAACCTACTGTATCAATGTGTATTATGTGGCCAGAAACTTTTGCACATGTAAATGTAACAATTACTATGACAAAAAAATTCACAAGTGTAAATAATATTTTTTTGCTAAATTATTTTATTTCCTATATCTCATTCTAACATCTCATAATGATAATAAATAATTAGTTGTTTTTTTTAACAAATTATTTAATTAGAGTATGAAATGTCACTGGCCAGTAGCTTTTGTGCGCCACTGTAGATTTCCCAATTTTTTTTTTTTTTTTAAACAGTGATTTTTTTATAAAGTTTATTGTAATTTGTGCTGTCTTCATTTAATGCATATATATTTTCTGAAGAATTTTACTATTGTAGAGTTTGTTTACAATTAAATCTGCCAAGTAACATATCATTCAGAATTGATGCATGTGCTCTTTGTTTAAATGCTGTTGATAAAAAATCCCTTTATGTACAGAGTATTTCGTATTGGGCGCCTGCTAACATTGGGCCATATAGTCAAGCTGTAAAGGTTATTTGTTATGTCTTTTTTTTAGTCTAGCTTTGATGGTAGATGATACAATAAGAGATGACAACAGTGTTCAATTATGACAGATTGACAATGATTTTTTTTCTTTAGGTGGATTGCACTTCATATTATTCTGGTTCCATTGGGCTGTTCCCTCCATCTATGAATCTTATTTCAGGAACATTTGAGCAAGAAGCTATGCTTTCACTTTATCATGTAAATCAAATTGCTTCTGCTATGGAAAAAGAAAGAGTCAGTGGAAAACAATGTGGAAGCGTGATATGCTATGTTACAAAGATCTCTTTTATGAATTCAGTTGCAGCCATTTTTAATGCACAAGATATGGTATATAATAGAGTAAAGTAGGTGAAAACTGAACACTTTTAATTTTTTTTTTTTTTTTTTTTGATATTTGAAAAAAAATATTTTTAATTCATGAAAATGAAAATAAAAAAAGTTTTAAAAGTTTTAAATAAAATGGAAATATTTTTAAGTAGTTTTAAGGTTTTGTTCATATCTTTCTTGTTCATCTCATTTTTGTTCATCATATTTTTGTTCATCACATTTTTGTTCATCACATTTTGAGAAAGATAACGCTAGATTAGTGTTATGTTTCACCAATTTGTAATTTTATTTATAAGCTTTGTTCAAATCTAGCAGTTAAGTGAATATTTGCCATGAATAATTTTTTAAAAAAAAAGTCTATAGAGATCACACCATTGACTGTTTTTGCTGATCTGAATTTTGATCAAAATCAAAACTCTACATATCTTCTAAAATTAAAACTCTACATATCTTCTAAAATTAAGCTTTTTATCAGTAGATAGAAAGAAACATTTTTATCAAAATAGAATTTCATTTTTAAGTGTTTTACTTTTTTTTTTACTAAATGTTTTGTAAGGAGAAAAAAAATTAATTGTTCTCTGTTCAGTTTGACCTTATCCCACTTTTTATGATATATAAATGTACATTAAAATTTGTGTTTTTCTTATACAGTGAGCAAAAAAAGTTAATGGACCTTTTAGAAAGTTAATAGAGCTTTTTAGCGTTTTTTTTTTTTTTTTTTTTCTTATTTTCTTTTTTAAATATGGTAAAAGTCTATATATATATACACACACAGGGTGCGGGAAAAGTTCGGAAACTTTTTAATAAAGGATTGTATTACAATTTTATTAGTCGAAAAAAATATAATAACCTAAGAACATCAAAAAAATAAATACAATTTTAATTGCAAAAGTTCACTTTCAAAAATTCCTCCATTTACTCTGATATAAGCTCTGAGACGCCGCGGGAACTGATCAATTGCGGCGCGCACCATTTTTTCTTCGATTTTGCTCCACGCTTTCACCAAATCGCGCTTCAACGACTCCACCGACTTGTGTGGTTTAGAACAAACCTTTGCCTCTAGAATCACCCAGATGGCGTAGTCGAGTGGGTTCAAGTCGGGCGAATACGGCGGCCATTGCTGAGGCGACCAAAATGCCGGAAAATTGTTTTTACAAAATTCTTGCGTCGTTCTTGCTCGATGTGCTGGCGCAGAATCTTGTTGAAAGATCCAATTTTGGTTCGGATAGGTTTGTTGGGTCCAAGGTAACACTACGGCTTGAAGAATATCGGTGACAGTTGTTAACGTTGATTTTGATTCCATCTTCGACAAAAATAAACTCTGTTTTGCCTAAAAATGACACTCCGGCCCAAACTATCACTCCAGCTGGCTTCTGGGGGCGTGAAACGATGCGACCTTTTTTGTTAGCCTCAGAAGACCCTGAAGCAAGTACACGATCATTTTGGACGTTGTGGGCTTGCTCAACGCTGAAGAATATTTCGTCTGAAAAAAGAACTTTTCGTTGAAATTGAGCACCGCGCTCCCGTAACAACCTTTGACATCTTTGTTTTCTTGTTTCGCATTTATTGTCATCTAGATGCTGGGCTTTTTAAAGCTTTAAAGACTTGACTTTAAGTTCTTTTTTGACAATATTACGGACACTGTGCTCATCAATGGCGATTTCTCTGGCCATTTGTCTCATTAAACGACGGAAATTTCGTCGAATTCGGTCTCGGATCAGTTTGCGGTTGGCAGGAGTGTTGGCAGTGCGTGGTCTTCCACTACGTGGACGGTCCTTAGTGTGGCTCAACTCCTTGAAACGTTTAATTGCTTTAGACACCACAGATTTACTGACATTGAGTAAATGCACAATTTCGATTTGACGTTTATTTTGCTGATGCAGGGAAATTATAGACGTACGAATGTTTTCACGTTCGATAGACAACTGAAAATAAAACATTTAAGAACGTTTAATACATCATTCAAGAGGGAATTGAATAACAAATTCAACAATATAAAAATATTAATAAAACATTGTTTTACTCAATAAAAATTTTAAAGCAAAAAAAGTTTCCGAACTTTTCCCGCACCCTGTATATATATATATATATATATATATATATATATATATATATATATATATATATATATATATATATATATATATATATATATATATATATATATATATATATACTTATATAAACTTTTATACTTATATAATTATTGTAAGTAAAAAGCAAAAATTAAAAATTTTCTACTAATTACCGAATCAACTCCATTCACAATTTACTTTATAATTCAGTATTACAATTTAATTTACAAGAATTTTTTAGAGAAAGTAAAATGAGCTTGTTAATTTTGATCCCACTACTACTATTTTCTCCACAACTATATGTTATATATATATATATATATATATATATATATATATATATATATATATATATATATATATATATATGTATATATATATATATATATATATATATATATATATATATATATATATATATATATATATATATATATATATATATATATATTGTTGTTGAAAAAAATGATCAAAATCATAAAGATTAAAATAATATTTTTTTATTTGCCATATTTTAATTCAGATCACAATTATTTTGATGACGAAAAAATAATGGACCAAACACTAGTTTTAAAAAGTGTACAGAAAATTACTTTTAATGCTTTGTGGGGCCTCCTTTTGATTACAGCTGTCAAATATTTCAGGATTGATTCTACCATATTTTTGGTCTCTTCTGGGTCAATTTGATTCCAAGCATTCAAGATTACATTTTTCAAATCTTCTTTTTTTCTAAATGACCTCTCTTATCTTACAGTCCAAAATTGCCCTTTTATCCTCTGTAGGTTTTAAATCTGGTGCTAACCATTCCATCCCTTCTACAGCATTTTCAGTGAACCATTTTTGTGTTTCTTTTTCTATATTCATTCGATAATTTTCTTGTCTAATTTAAAGCTTCTGGCAAAAAATTTGAGATTTTTTTTCAGAATATCTGTGTAAATTGCGGCATTCGCGATGTTACCAATATAAGTTATTTTTATGATAACAATAGAATCTGTATACATTTCTGATAACAATAGGATTCGAAATTAACGAAAATTCACGACCCGTTACTCATTCTTTATGATAAAGTAAAGAATTCATCAAAAGTTTTTTGGTGCATTAATTCTTTTTCTCACTGTATACGACTTAGAAATATGTTTTTATTTTTTAGCAATTATTATTTCCTATGAAATTTTTGATATATTTTTGGTTCTCTATAACTTAAGTTTTTTTGTTTTAGTTTCCAATTTTAGACTATTTACTAACGATTGTTGTTGTACCTCGTCTTCCCAAAAATGCTCGAGTTGAATGGCATATAGTTAGTCATCACTGTTCAAGCAAAAACTACATTAATCGAGGTAATGTTTAAACTATATTTAATTTTAAAGCAACTCCTGATTTAAAGTTGGATTTGTTCCTGACAACTCTTTAAATGAACTACTCAATATTTTTTTTTTAAAAAAAACTATCATCTACCTTTTCTTTTTAATCCGAGCAACAGATATCTATCATCGAGTCTTTAACTTCTTTAGGAAACGGTAAAGAATGTTACAGAGCATGTAACGATCATGGCTTTTATTTTTACAGCATGTTTCTTAAACTAGAAGGTTAGCTAATTTTTAGAGGTTTTCTTAGGTGATCAAAACGAATTGTATAGCGCATGTTGCTAGTTGAAAAACAAATAACTAAAAAGTTCAGCCACTTTTTAGTTATTTTTTTTTATCAGATCTTGACAGTTTAAATTTGAAGCTGTTGACTTCACTACGAGAAAATTGCGTGGAGATGATACAATTGTTGTTCACAAACGTTACTGATGAAAAGTTTGAAAAATGTGAGTTTTAAAAAATATATTTCTGTTAATTCATTTTTACATCATACCGCTTTGTGTAACATTTCTTCACAGAAACTAAAGTGTACCATTTTGACGCTCAATTAATGAACCATGTTCTTCTTTTTTTTTTTTTTTTTGGAATAGTGGTGAACGCTCTTGCTTCGTCTGATCTGCCAGTTTCATATGTTAGTGTGGTTGCACTTCCCAAAGGAGTAGTTGCTGTTATCAATGCGAGATGGCGACAATTCGGTAAATAAAAGTGGCAATCGCATAAAATCAACACGGTTGATTAACCTGAATGCGATCTACATCAAAGCCTGAGGATTTAATCGGAATTGCAACATATTTCTAACTATTGTTTATAATTATGGTTTTTTTTGAAACGATTGCGGCTGTTACTAAATCGCTTCTACATGAAATGTATTGATTCGCTTAACCTTAAATAATTAGCGTTAAAAATGTAACAGTCCGTAAGTTAATACACAGATAATTTACACTGCTAAGAAAATAATTCCTAAACTGATTGTTTGTTCTTTCCTTTTTTCTGAAACGTCACGAAATATTTTTAATATAATGAACAAATATGGTATTTAAGTTCTCGCGAAAATTCTGCGAATATAAACTCCCACGAAAAGTTTTTTGTGCGACGTTATACAACTATTTTAAGCAGTACAAAAAATAACTTCACTTGTCTTACAACGCAAGCTTTGTAGAAACCTCAATACAGGCTTGATAGATAGATAGATAGATAGATAGATAGATAGATAGATAGATAGATAGCGATTGTTCTAGAAAGTTCTAGATTATTCCGGAAATTTAAAAATTGCGAAAATTCAAGAAAGTTCGGTGAAGTTCAAAACAGTTTTCAATCTTTTAGAAATTACTAGAATGTTATAAAAAGTTGTTAACAGGTTTTGGAATTTAGAGAAGTGAGGAATGTTCTGATGTCATAAAATGTTTTAGAAAGTGTTACCAAGTACGTATTAGTATTACTTATTAAGTACGTATTACAAAGCAGTTATGTTAGATATAATTATTCCATATATTAATTATCTTTAAACACCCACCTTTCGCATTGATCTAGATAAGGGCCATGGGCCAATTGACAATGTGACATGTCATCAATTAACTTTACGATTTTTTATGATTCTACGTGTGCAGAAGTAAATAAAAATGAAACTAAAATGTTTGTATGGCTATTGTAAAGGTCTCATAAAGTGTGATGGAGAAAAAATATTGGTAAATTCCTAAAACTTTTTGAACATACCAAACAGTTGTTTAGTTTATGGAGACGGTTTTTCACTACTCTTCAATTTTAAAAACTTATTTTCTCTGTTGTTTTTTTTTTGTGTGTGTTGTCTATGCTGAAAGTATACATACATACACATTAAACGTGTACTTAATATTCCTTTTCATCACACACCAAAAAGATATTCTGTTCTTTTAATAGCATGAAAGTATTTTTTTTTTCAAAACATAAGCCACCACATTTGATGAAGACTTCATAACAGCAAAAATATTTCCTCTACAACTAACGTCACAAACAAGATTATTTGTTCATTGTTTTTTTATTAACTCAGTTTTATCAAGTGCATATACAGAAGAAAAAAAATTACGAACAAAGTTTTAAATCGATCTCCGTTCTATTTTCTCAAACCAACCGTTATTCATAATTATTTTATTAGTAAATGGTGGCCCATTTCAGGTGGATGATTTACCAGGTTGTGTAAAATTGCTAATGATAAACAGTTGTAGTTAATCCAAGGTTAAGTCATTGTAATTTTACGAAAACCTCAAAAGAAAAACCTTTAAAAATATCTTTCTATAAATACAGTTAGAAGCATTTTACTTAGGAAAAAGACTCGTATTTAGGTATTAGGAAAAATATTCGTATGTAAGAAAACTGAAGATAACGCTTTATCTTTGAAAAAGTGTATGTAAGTATTTTTTAGCAATCAAAATAGTTTTGAAGTAGTAAACAGGAAAAGCAAAGTTCTTGTTAAAAGACTTAAATTTGAAAAGCATAGCAAGTGTATTCAATACTTCTATAATCTTAATGGAGTAGATTTATTTCATATTAACAAAACACCTATATTGATACAGGTTGAATAAACCAATACACTTTTATTGAGACGCTAGAGAACTACATCAGCAAACATGTTCATTCATCGAAACGAACGGTTGCAGGTTTAACAAGATATGGTTCTTATCCACACAACTTAGTCAAAACTTAAATAAAAAAGAAGTTCTATTGTTAACTCAAATGCTACATTTTTCTTGTTTACTTCATAAAAATTAAATTTTGTTTGTAAAAGTATAACTCTGAGCTTTGTGGAGATGGGAAAAGTAATAATTCTACAATAACCTTTTAATACTTTACTTAAAAATAACCTCTTGTTTTAGTTGAATAACTTAACATAGCAAAATCAGGTTACAAGGAGTTGTAGTAAACTGTAATGAACTGTAGTTGCTATAAAATAGATTTCATTCTTTCTTACCTGTGTAACCCGAGATAGAGATTGTCTTGATACTCAGAGCCTCTGATCATTACATCAGTGTTATAATTAGTCTAAAAGGACAACGATACGTAAAACAACCCAGAAAAATGTTTAGGAAAGAAAAAGTCTTTCATTTTATTCTCGGAGAAGGAGGACGAAGTGCTTCACTGTCAGTTTAATTAAAAAAACAACCTTAAACCAACTTAAACCAAGAGGCTGTGGTTATCCTTAAAATAATCTAAAAGAAATATAGTACCACGCACCAAAATAAAGGATCCTGGCTGTTGCTTCAACAGCCTTAAAACAAACTCGGTTTTCCTAAAATCCGTTTTCATGAACAGTAAACTACAGTTTACAGCTTAATGTCAAGTGAACAGTGAACAACAGTGAAACTTTGAACCAACCATTTTTCAGTGCAGTTCACTCTAGTTCACTTGACATTGTTTTATAGTCCATCGGTTATTTGGTAAAATAATTGGTTTTGCCCATTTTTTAAAATCTCTTAAAACTGTTATACAATAATACTATCCATTCAATCCGTCAGTTCGCAAGTTTTAAAAAGTTTTCAAAAATTGTGTAACAGCATGATCCATTTTATTTATTTATATGAGGGGTTCAAAATTATATGCGAGGTTAAAATTACATGAGGGGTTTAAAATTGAAACTGTCACTTAAACTGTTACTCATTTTCTTTCAGAAAAATAGAAAAGAACATAGTGTAAAATATAATATTCACCTAAACAATATTCTTTTCTAAGAAAGATTTTTCAAATTGTAAAGTTTTAAGTAAAACTTATCTCAAGAAAAACAGGGGAGGGAGAAGAAGCAATTGTCCATCTTGCCTAAATATGATGTTAACCATTAATCTAGGAGACATATCATTCCTCAGAGATCAACAGATCATTTTTAAACATTCTGTTCTGAAAAGATTATATCAAGATATGTTTATTTTGTATTTACAAAATAAAATTTTCGATTTGCATATTTAAAATTCTTTTTTTATGTAAATGATTTTATTAAAAAAAATCTTTGAGTGACTCAAAAAAAAATTTTCTTTATCTAAATAACCTTGTGGAGTTGTCAAAACTAGAAAGAAGAGAGGACTGAAGGGTTATACACCCCCCTCCTCTCTCTTTTTGTCACACAAATGTTAGCCTTGCCGATATTTTAAAAGATTGGAGTTGGCGATCGGTATTCCAAACTAACGCCACGCAATTTTACGATTAAAATATTCCGAAATACCGGAACTTTTTAATTTTTAAAATTCCGATTAAACTTATGAAAATATTTTGACATCTTTAATTTTTTTTTAAAATAACACATTTTATGAAACAGCTTATTTTTACTGTTATCTTTTAGAGATAGCAAATACTCTTTTAGATTTAAAAAATATTTTTAAA
Source organism: Hydra viridissima (assembly GCF_058129835.1). NCBI lineage: Eukaryota > Metazoa > Cnidaria > Hydrozoa > Anthoathecata > Hydridae > Hydra > Hydra viridissima. Next base: position 4,326,023 of record NW_028324312.1, read on the forward strand.
ACGTTTGAACTATTAAAGTAATAAAAAAAAAAAATTGCAGACCAAGTGTTAAAATTACCTAATGAGAAAATAGAAAATGAAATGAAAGAAACCGTTAAAAAAACAACTAAATCTTCTCCAGAAATAGTAATAAAAAAGAATATTAAAGAATATTTTTTAATAGCTTACGGTTATGATTGTTGTTTATAACGTGGTTTATGGAAGAAAAAGACGCTATGTTTTATGTCTAATTTTTTATGATCTTCGTGATTTTTTTTTTTTTTAAATCGAAAATTTCATTTTATTTTTGTAAACGAAAAATATCGGCAAATATTCTGAAAAAAATTTGTAAAAGTTTCAATGTTAAAAAAAGAATGCATACAATTTGAGAGTTAGATGTTCAGCAGTTTTGATAGTTTTGTTTCGATAATTCCGTACGTCCAAACGCCGAATTCAACTAAACAGATAATCAAATTAAAAGCCAATCTAAGTTTAGAAACCACTTGCTCTTTAATATTGACTTCTTGTTCTTGATTGATGATTTAAGAACATGTTGTTCCGACGGCACTGATAGCGCCTTAAATGAATTGTATCAAAGTTTTAAAATTTTAAATTGTAAAAGAAAAAGGTTGTCTCTTATCAGATCTGAATGTTCACTGCAATTATTTTCTATATTCTTGAATAAAATGGTCCCTATTCTAATTTTGTAGCTCCCATTCAATAGTTACTAAATATTGTGACAAAATGTCATGTTAGCGCTTTACTCCTCCTTGGTGCTATTTTTAGATTTCCTTTCTGTAATAATTTTCTTCCGCATATGCATCAAGTGTTCATTTGGTTTAAACAATATTCATAGTAGATTTTTAACTCAATACTGTATAATTTCTATATAATATATATATATATATATATATATATATATATATATATATATATATATATATATATATATATATATATATATATTTATTTATTTATTTATATATATATATATATATATTTATCTATTATTATGCAATGAACTTATGAAGAATGTATATAAAACGAATGAATATACGTTAGAGATATAAATTATCATATATGAAAGCATAAAACAATATATGCCTATACATTAGTTCATTGATATATATTATTGATTCTATGCACTTAGTGAAGTTTAATTTTACTTAGCTCAATGTTATTATTGTTTAGATTTTCATTCAACAAATGAATACTTCTTACTTAAACATTGCTTTTCCCCCCCAAGATTTAACTTCCTGAATTCAAGGGTTAAATTAAACAGTTAGATTTAGTAAATGAGAATAGTTATTTTATCCAGCTGAGAGATTTGCAAGGCTTATGTGCTCACTGCTGTTGTTTATTTATCTAAAAGCTAATAATATTATGGAAAAAGATTTTTGTAAAGTTTCACCAAATTACCTTAAAGATTATTATTTAAGCCTTAGTATATGTATTAATAAAGTTAAATTCACATAGACAACATAATTATGAAAAAGAGAAAAAGGTTAATGCTATTAAAAGAACAGAATATCTTTTTGGTGTGTGATGAAAAGGAATATTAAGTATACGTTTAATGTGTTTGTATGTATGTATGTATGTATGTATGTATGTATGTATGTATGTATGTATGTATGTATGTATGTATGTATGTATGTATGTATGTATGTATGTATGTATGCATGTATGCATGTATGTATGTAAGTACGTATGTACGTATGTACGTATGTATGTATACATGTATGTATACAAAATTTGTTATGTTAATGTGAAATAAATATGACATTTAAATTTGTTTTTCATAGCTATATTTTAAATAAGCATTCATTAAGTTTATGTAATATATTTTGTAATTAAATTTTTCAAAAAAAAAAATTTTTTTTAGCTGTATATTTGATTTATCAAAATGGAGAGATGCCATTCTTATTCTGGTGGGAGTTGGAATTCACAAAACAAAGAAAAGTCTCTTCAAGTTGCAACAGTGAAACCAAATCAATTATCAAAGAGTCTTTCCGAGGACAATTTACACAGTGACTCTGATCAAAAACTTGTATTGCAACGTGTATTTTCCAGATTGAAAATCAATGATTTATCTCTTCTAAAAAAAGATGCCTTAATCGGTAATTTTTTTGCTATAGCTTATTTCCAAACAATAGTTAATAAATCAGCCTATGCTCAAGTTGGGATAAACATCTAGTTTTATGGGATTAGCATGTTTATTATCTTAGAAGACAGTGTAAAAGATATGTATATTTTTCTTTAAACTACTAATAGTAGCAATGAAAGCCTAAAATTATAAAATTATGGTTTAGAGATTTATCTCTGCAAAAAAAAAAAAGGATAATGAGTCCTGATCTTTCTTTAGAATTTTCTTTTGTGTTCTTGAACAACTCTCAAAGTAAGTAATAAAGAGTTGAATAAGAGAAATGGTAGCACAGTTGACAGTACCTACAAATAATATTTTTTTACAAGAATGATCATTTGCAAGGAATTCAGGTTCTTCTGACAGAATTACAAAAAGTACTTGTTTTATCTTCGTAAAAAATTTGAGGGTAGTCTTCATTCTTAAATAACTTTTCATCAGCTTAGATAGATTTTAATTAACAGTCTGAAATATACCATAAATGACGGTTAACAAAATAATCCAGAATGAAGAATATTTTGAAATATATTCCTCGTCTAGGAAATCTGAAAGGACTTTTCCCTATCCATCCTCCATTATGGAAAGTATCTATAGCACAAAACAAAAACTCAAACTGAAGATGTAATCAAAACTAGTGAGTTCCTGATAATCACTTCTTTTTTATTTACCTTCAGGGCAACCATAAGGCATTACATCACTTCCTCATTATGTACCAATCACCTAAAAGATTTGCCTTCCTCCTGATGCTGTGTTAAGTGGGGGTTATGTAGTCCAGAAGGAAGACTATTAAATTGGATCCAGATTGGATACAGATCAATTTTGAAAGTAGCATCTTCTCTTGAGGCAAGAATTGAAATTATCATCCATCTCTTAACTTTGAAGATGACAACTTTATCAGGCTTGCCACCCTGATGCAGTGTAAGAATTGCATCACTTAGAAAACTTGTCAGCATTGCTGGCCGTATTACTTTCTCTGAAGAGAAAAAGTGCTTAATGATTTCCTATGTTTTGCAAAGTTCTAATGGATTTATACAGAAACTCTTGATGCATCTTTTGTATTGGAACAAAAAATAGATTTTTCTCTTTTTTTATAAATTTGTTTCTTTCAACAAAAAGAGAATTAATGGCTCAAGCATTAAATTATTGGTTTGACTTGATTAAGTAGATTATAAATATTTTTTGTACAATAATGTGTAAGAACCTAACAATTTGTGATTAATTTTGGGTCAATTATAATTTTCTTGTTTTTCATTTTTATGATTTAAAAGTATCTGTATATTATGCTAAACGTTTTTTTTGCTTCTATTTGTTTGTGTATAAAATAAGATAAGATTTTTTATTTGTACTAATTTTTATCAGGTGAGCTCGAAAAATGTTTGGAAGAATTAGAAACCGAGCATAGTCAAACACTTCAATTGGCAAATGTTTTCGATAAAGTGGAGACAGAAAGAGACCAGCTGCTCAATGAACTTGATGTGGCTTTTCTAGATTTGCAAGAGTATATGCATAGACAGGTTTCTTATCTAATTTTTTGACATCTAAGACTATTTTTTTAAAGATTATTAGTATTTTGTTATAGTATCCCAGGACAAAAAGTTTTTTGTTTCTAAAGTGTGTATGATGTCTATGGATCTTAAAGATGCTCTGTGCTCTTTTCATCTTAGTTTTTTCACTAAGTGGTTGCAAATAAAAACCCATTTTTTGCCATGAAAAAAAAAAAATCCAGAATTATTAAGTTTATAAAATTATAAAATTACAAAGTTACATTCATGCTTAAAAAAATTTGTAACTTAAAAATTTATGAAATTGATGGAGTTTTTCTTAGTATTTCTTGTTGATTTTGATTGCTTTCTTTATTTCACTTACAAAAACATTAAATGGAAATTGGAAATGCATGAGAAGCAGCATCAAGTTGCATCTCAGTTTGGAGTTTCCAAGACAGGAGTTGTTTTTAGAGTTTCCAAGATAGAGTTTGTTATTATTGTTTTAACATGCTAAAATGAAATTTCAAATTTTGATAAAAACTTATCTAAATAAAAATTAGTTAAATCATAAAACCTTTATGATTTAATTAAGTTTTAATTATATAAGTTTTTATTAATACAAAAAAAGTGAAAAGTATATTTAAAACACATTCTTCAACAAAACACATAAGTAAATTCAATAGGTAATCTCTTTGTTGTGTTTTGCATTTCTAAAAATTCATGTTTCAGGGTAGATTTAAAATCTAATTTTAAATCTACCCTTTAACTCAGTATAAAATTAAGAAAACTTTGCTGCTGAGTCCTTACAGTGACATGAAAATATTAAAATCAAAACCTTTTAACAGAATAGAATTTATTTCAATATCATTTGTAAATACTGCACGCTATTGATATCAAATATTTTGTTGAGGCACCCTTTACTTACTTTTTTTTTCTAGCTTTCAACAAATTTGGGCATGTCATTTATAAGTTTTTCCTGCACTCTATCAAAAAAACCTGATTGATATAATGTGCTTTAACCAATTTCCAAGTGGAGGTCAAGCATTTTTGAGATGATGTCAGTCCCATATCAACAAACTTTATTGGTAATCTCCCTTTCAGAGAATGCATCAAGTTTCAATAAGGCTTTAACTTTGCCTTTTTCTTAGACTTGGGTCAGTGACTTTGCCCATTGCTAAATATCACAGAAAAAAATTATTTAATTATTTTATGATTAAAAATATATACAAAAAAAAAATGTCATAATGCTACTAAGTTCACAAATACACAGCACACATCCCATAGTCATAAAAAAACTTGAAAAATAAAATATGTTAAAATAGCATATAGAGTTCACAAAACCTAAATAAAGGTAGAAAACCAGTTAAAGAAATAATGAAATTTTTAGATAATTCTAATATTTCTCACATACCTATAAATGTTTTAGCTCAGCATAAAGTTAAGAAACATTCAGACCAAACACAAAAAAGGGTTTCTTTTTTTTTAGTTGTTAGTAAAGTTATAAAAATGTTTCAATTATATATTTATCATTGCTGATAAAATGATGCTTCTAATTAAATGATTAAAATGCTATTTTCTTGTTAAATAAATGTTTGCCTTCTCATTACACCACTACTTCTCAACTAAAACTGTACTTTTAATTACAGAAAGTATGTGAAGATAATATGCGAACAATTGAGGCAGATCGTGATGAACTGATACGAGAAAATGACTATTTAAAAGCTGTGCTTTCTAATAGAGAAGAAATACAAGCTAATAAACTGCGTGATGACAATAAAAAACTAACTGAAGAGGTCAAAGAGTTATTGAAGAAAGTAAATAATTTGACTCAAGAAATGGATAGTTTGTATGAGGAAAGACAGACACTTCTGTCAAGTTTGCTAAGTCTTCGATCAGAACAAGTTGATAGTGTATGTTAAATGAGATGCTTTTCTAAATTGAGCTTATTGTTAAAATTCTTATCATGTACTAAATTTTCATGTATACATATATATCTTTCTTTTTATGTAGGTGATACAAAGTCGGAGCAGTTCTTTAGGATCATTGCATAACATAGATAGGCTAAATAGCACTAGTGAGAAATATGATATTGAATTCATTATGTCTATTCAGGATATCAAAGAAGTGAAAAAGGTTTTTTTTTCTCTTAATTTTTATTTTCAGTCTACAAATTGGTTTGTTTTAAATGAAAACTGTTAGCTCCTATTAATTTGTTTTTTCTGTGTTTTGTAACTTTTGCATCAGTGTGGATATCTTCAGGTTTTTTAAAGGTTCTCGTTGAGATTTTAAACGAAAATAAAGAAATCAAAGCATCTTTTAACCGTTTAAAAAACAAGCATGATCAATATGAAAAAGGAAGTGCAGAAATGGAAGCAGAATATAATCAAATGAAAAATGCTTATAACACCAAATGCAAGGAATATGAGAAAAGTCTTGAAGTATGTTTTAATAGTAATTAAAATTTGTTTATTTCTTTAACACTAGAACTACCGGCAAAAATTTATACCTACTTTTACCAAAACCAGTCAAAATGACTGGTTGACAAATACCAAGTAATTGATATTGCTAAACATTTTTTTTTATGGATTGGCTCTATAAAAATTATTAAATATATAATTTTTAATGTATAATAAAACCTAAATAGGGTGTTGAAAGGGCTAAATAAAAAATATTATTGATAATTAAATCCAAATAACAACAGTTTTATTTATGATTATGAAATATCACAGTAAATTATACTAATGATTTTATACTCTAATTCAAAATAAAGATAAAAAATAATATCAAACTAAAAAAACAAACAAAAGTAAACATAAGAAGACAAATCTCATCAGTCATCACAAAATAATTACTTTTCACATTTTTTGCAAACATATATTTTCCGTCGTGTACATTTCCCACATACATAATTTTTACATAAAATACACATATTTGTTGTTTTATTATTACGGCATTGACCAACTTGACACCATTTTCGCATCTTGGGTGCACTGATAGATGTTTCTTCCATTTCTTGGACTGAATGATTCATTATTGGATTCTTGCAATTACTGGCAAGCTCATCTGCCAATTGGAACATAAACTCTTTTCTTGTGACCTTTTCTCCAGTGGTTTCTTAATACAACACCCACGCATTTATACAAGCTAAGTCCAAGATGTTGAAAAAAACCTGCAGAGGGCATCTCCTCAAACCAGATTTCACTGAATATTATCTGGCCATTTGGTCAGGTGCAAAACCAAATTTGGTTTTGTTGTAATAAGCAACTGTGTTGGGTAAACATTTCCCATGTTGATTTATAATTGCCAATTTTTGTTTTGTACTCAATACAAGGACCTTTTTAGTTGGTTTGCTTTTGTAAATGGTGAGGAGATTATGTTTAGATCTGAATAAAATTGTTGAAAAACAAGGTATACTTTTTTTTTTTTTTGTTTGACTAATCTTGGCAACTCCTTTTTATTGGCGCGTATAGTTCCAATTATTGCTGTTTTTTTAGCTAACAATTTAGAAGCCAGAGGTACAGAGGCCTTTGATGATATGTAAAGCCAGAGGCCTTTGATGATATGTTTTTTTGAATGTCCTGTAGGACTGGCCACTTCTTTGAAAATGTTATGAATTGGTTTTCTACCAGGTGTACAGCCTTTCAATTTCTCCCAAACAGTGCCATTGGATGCAATTTCTTTTTCAACATCCTCTTTTTTGCTTTCATCTTCAGACATTGAAAGTTGGGTATTCCTTTTTCCTTTTCTTGTATAATTCAAAATGTTCATGTTATTTTCTTCTTCATCAGAAGACTCATCTTTATAATCTTTGTAATTGCTCATGTCTTTGGCAATTATATCATCTTCACCATACGGCCCATTTTTGGCATCAACTAGTTCACCTTCACTATCATACATTTCATTGTCTTCAATGTTGGAACATTCCTCAGGAATATCATTTATATTTTCTAATAATTTTGCAATATTATTTGGAATACCCATTGGGTGGAATTAATACTAAAATAATGAAATAAAAATAAAATAAAAATCATGAAAATGGGGAGAACTCTAAGAAGATAACTTAATAACTGATAGAAAATTTTTTTCTTATCTCACAGATAAAATGAAGTTTCAATCCACAAAACAGTATTATAAACTCAAAAACAAAAATTTTTCACAAAATTGCACAAAGATCCTCAACGAATAAATGAGAAATGTTTATGTAAATAAAATCAGTAGGTAGACACAAAATCGTAAAATTGTTTTGTCTATATGTTCACTTTTATGTCTATAACTTTGATATAGACCCATCTTTGATATAGTCTAGACTTTGAGGCACCAGTCATTTTGACTGGTGCCAGTATAAATAGATATAGCACTAAATAATTGTAATAGGAATGCATATTAAAAAAAAAAAAAAAACAATTCACAAAATTTATTACTATCAAATATCTAGAAAAGTCATGCAGTTGTTGCAAAAAAATATTTATTCGTAATGGGTTCTTGCTTGAAAATTGAAACCAGTCATTTTGACTGACTTGGTAGTTCTAGTGTTAAAGTTATTTAAATCCTACTGATAATATATGGCTTTTGAAGTTTCTAAAAGTTCTATGCAGCTATTTTTGTCTGTAAAATAGAGTTCATATAATTAGGAATTAAATCAGTTTTAAATGTTTTTTTTTTTTTAAATAAAAATATTGGATTTAGGAAAGAAATGAGAAAAATTTAAGTTTATCAAAAGTCAACAAAGAGAAGCGAACCCTTCAAATGCAAGTGGCTGCTCTTCGTGAACGGAATCGAACTTCTGAAGCTAAAATATCTTCCTTAGAAGATGAAATTAAAAAACTGAATGAGCAATTTAAAAAAGTAAAAGATACTTCCACTGATCTGCTTCAAAAGAACTTTGATAAGCTACAAGTTAAAAATGAAGATGTCTCTAGCAAGTTTTTAAGTTGTTTGGCTGAGCGAGATATGCTCTTAGAAACTGTCCAAAAAATGAAAGAAGCTTCTGAACTAACTGAGAAGAGATTTTGCAACCGCGTAAACTCTCTTGAAATCGATAATAATAAACTTCGAAGCAATAAAGTTGTATTTGATAAAATTTTACGCAAAAAGGAAGATATGGAGTTAGAATTAAAAAATAAGCAGCATGAACTGGAATGTGCATATGCAAACTTGAAACTTGAAAATTCAAAGTTAAGTGACAATATGAAGTCGTTTGAAGTTATAACTCAAACGTGTGATCTTGAAAGTGCAACTTGTAACGAAATTGATCATGCACAGACTTTAGGAGATACTAATAGAAATGAATTAGAAATTGAGAGACTGAATAAAGAAAACAAGAGCTTAACAGAGAACTGTGTTGAATTAAATCGTGAAATTACCTTGCTGAAGGATACCATAAAAAGTTATTGTCTTGATATCGAGACCAGTAGAAAAAACTTGGAAACTTTAAAAGAGACATGTGATGCGTTGTTATTAGAAAAATCAGCTGTTGCTGATAGTATACGTAAAATATTTCAAAATAGCGGAGAATGCATTTCAAACAGCTCCTCTATACATCAAATCAACGTATTAAACGAACTGCTAAACCAATTAAATGTTAAAAATCAAAGTTTATCTGTCTCTTGTAAATCATTTTCACAACAAATTCTTGATTTAAAAGAACAGTTTTCTAGAGTATCTGAAGAGAACTGTCACTTAAAGCAGTCTTTGAATGAAAAATCAAATTTAAACGATCAAATCGCAGGCTTAACAAAGGAGAAAGAAGATGCTTTACGCGAGTTTCAGACTTATTCTCAAAGGTGCGTTTCATTAGAAAACAAAATAAAGCAAATAAAAGCGGAAAATTGTGAGCTGTCCAACGAATATAATACACTGTTGAGCAACATAGAAACTTTGAATGGTGAGTTAAGAAACATGAAAGAGAATAACGAGTTGCTGCAGCTCAAAATTTCTTCTCAGGAAATAAATTATAAAAAGAGTGAGAAAGAGGAGCATCAGAAATATATTTCATTGCATTTGGAGCATGAAAAACTTTCATCTTTATATAATCGATTGTTTGAACAGCATAGCTCGCTCGCAAAAAGACTTGATCACGTTCTTCAAGAGAATTTTACTTTGCGAGAAAAACACGTCGAAAACCTAAATAGCACTCAAATGAAAGAAGATTTGGAAGTATTAATGAAAAATTATGTCAACAATGAAGTACTAGTTCAAAGTATGACTAAAGAACTCAATGAATTACGTGACTGCTCCGAAAACAAAGATAAAGATTATCAAGTTCAGATTTCAAACCATGTGTTGCAGATCGATCAAGAGAGAAAAGCTTTTAAAATAAAGTACGATACCTTGCGTGTGGAATGCGATAAACTGAAGCGAGAGAGAGAACATTATATAAAAACAGTGGACACTTTGCGCGCAGAGAATTGTGAAATAAACGATGAGCTGAAAAAGCTTCGCGTTAATCCGTCACAAGACTTGTTTTATCAGCGCGTGCAAGAAGATAAAAAGATGCTAGAGGAGTTACACACAACAATTAGACAGTTAACTGTTGAGAATAAAGCATTAATGGATAGAATTTTTACCACTGAGGAAAATACTAAGACCACAATACGAAGCTTAAAAGCGCATAAAAATGAATTGCAACATCGCATTGGAACTTTGGAGCATGAAAATGAAAATTTAAGAAGAAACCAATACAGCGGAACTGATGGAAGAAGAATATTTGAACTCGAGGAAGAAAAAGAGGAATATTTACAAAAGCTTAAGGAATCCGAAGCACTTCTACTTGACCTTCAAAAAGCATTGGCGCAAGCAAACGATATTGCAATGCAAAAATCTTTAGAAGGTACTAAAATCCGAAGATGCTTTGAAAAGAAGATTGACAAACTTGTACATGTGAATGCGGACCTTAAGAGGAGATTGTTCTTTTCGACGAGCGAAAAGGATTCGGCGTCATCAACGTTTTTACAATCAGATGAGAATGAGAATGTTAGAATGAGGAATAAAAATCAAGATGCTTCTCTGAAAAGAAAAACTTCTTTACCCCCCATTCCTCTCAAAAAGGATTTTCTTATAAAGAACGAACGGTCGCAACCACTATCATCTGATTCGCCTTCATACGAAGAATCAGCGGTTTGTAATTTATCAAACCTCGAGCAAGATCTAGCAGACCAGCTGAAGCAGCTTCTAGATATTACTAACGATCTTACACGTGATAAGTCATCGATACAGGATCAGACTGCTCTAGTTCCCACGTCAGACGTAAGGTACGTACGTGAAATGTAAATTCTTTTGACCACATAACATTTACTCTTTTTTTTTAAAAAAAAACTTCTGTTCCTGAGGGTTTCTTTGGTTAATACCTTATGAAATTGACCTCCTAAATCCGAATATGCCATTGATTTTGCTCAATCAGGCCAGGTTTTTGAGATTTAGGACACCCTTTATTTTTAGAAAAGCATTTTTCAAGAAATTTTGAAAATTTCATTCCATTTTTCATTTTCATTATATTCAGTTATTTAATGCGTTGCAATTATTTGTAAACTGGAAAAAAAAACAAATTTTTACTCAATTTGACTCCTTTTTTAGCTTAAAACCTTCTAATAACTTATGAACTAAAAATCTATTTCCCAAGGAAAGAAGTCCTTGATTAATTCCGCTTGTAAAGCGATATTGGTTCGTTGCGTTTAAGACACCAAAAACAGTCAGCTAACATTTTTAATGTCCAGTGCCTTAATATTTGGTCCCCATCGCTATAATCTCTATATTTTTTATCTGTAAGGGCCTATTTATATGGAAAGCTGGCTGGCTCGTCAAACGAGCCAGCCCGTTTACTGAGATATCGACGTCATCAATATTTTAACTTAATTTTATTTTGTGTTTATATGAATAAACGAGCTGGCCCGGATAGCGATCCTGGTTAGTTTGTTTATTCATATAAACGCAAAGTAAAATTAAGTTGAAATAAGGACGACGTCGAGATCTCGGTAAACAGGCTGGCTCGTTTGCCGAGCCAGCCCGCTTTCAATATAAACAGGCCCTAACATGGTTCTTGTCTTCTCTCCTCACCTTAGATACACTAAATGACAGACAGTTTGTTTTGCGCTCACTCAAGTGCCTTAAGGCTTCGACACAGGCTTTGCAGCACATATGCGGGCAAAGCTTTTGTCTTGATCGCCTAGCCTTATTCCGACATATGCACGGTAAGGGGACTTTAATAACGGAGTAAGAGGGGACTAAAAGTTACGTCCCCACACATAGCAGAATCTATTAGGGCTGTTTTTCACTTTTTATTCATTTTTATCAAGTATGAATTATATAGCTGATGTATTTGCCTGTAAAAAAAAAGTGAGGTTTTTAAATAAAGCTTTAGAAATATAGTTTAAATACTGTTTGTTGATATAGCAATATGCAACCACTCCTACTGACCGTCACCTGGAGACGGACAAGCACTACACAAGCGCTCGCAGTCAAAAGGGCTTCAAAAACTAGATCTAATTAAGTAATATGAATACCTGATTCGGATTTAGAAGGCAAATTTCATTAAGAACCACCTAAGAAACTTTTATGAGCATTTTTGACGCAGACCAATATTATTTTAAGCAAAATTTTAAACGTATAGTCAATAACTATGGTCATTGCTAAAGTTTTTATACCAGGGTACAATGACCATAGTTATTGGAATGGCAAGATAGAGGAGACGTGCAACGAATGGACCAGATTTTTGATAAAAATATAACTATTTTTTCAATACAAAGTCATTGAAGACAAGAGTTATATCTTATTACTTATCCAAATATGCCTCAACGCTAAAAACAAGCAGAACATAGTTTAGAATTAAAATGAACTTGAGTTTTGCAGGTCCTTTCAGTACAATAGGCTGCGCTGATTAACATTATAGGCAAAAAGACAAGTTTGATTTATACAATATATAATGCGCAGTAATTATATACATATAAATGCGCAGTAGTTCCATTTATATTGATAATGATCTAATATTTATGGGTGTTGGGGTAGGTTTTATTTCTTGTAGCTAGGTTTTTTGTTTTGTTTTGTTTTATTTTTTATTATAAAAAATAAGCTAAGAAAAATCCGTAGGAGGGGTTGAAGAATCAATTAAAAAAGTATAACTGAGTAAACGAAGAAATTAACTATGTTAAGAATCCTCACAATAGTAATTGAAATAATTGTTTGCTTATCTGCACTTATGAGCCCACGTTCTGCAGGTTCTATTGTCAACTCTGTGTTAACCAATTTCTCTACATATGATGCACAAATATCACTGAATTTATTTTCTCAATGCCTAAAATTTCTAAAAATAATCAAAGCTCACTTCCATCTAATCATAAACTGGTTTGACTCTAATGGACCGTTCCATTTAATACAATCTATGCTTGTTCATTCACTGCACTAATTTTTACTCGGTTATCTGCGCATCATGAAGGGTTCATCCCATTGGGACTATGATCGAAATATGAATAGTATTTTTAATAGTAACTATTAACTTTTAAGTATAAATCTACGAATTTGGAAAAAAACTTTATGTTAGATTAAAAAAGTTCTTTTTTAATTTTTTTCTTCAAATAAAGTTAAACCTGAAATACTATTGATGCCATGTCTAAAATTGAATTATTTACGATGGCTAAGCGAACCATAATTATTTTCCCAAATATTTTTGCAAAGGTCCACACGTCTCCTGCATCTGTTATGATGGATTTTTGTCAAAGCTAAATAGCCGAGCTTTAAAATAACCACCTGCCTTTTAGGAAACCCGGGTCTCCAACTGGAACCAGCATAACGTTTAAAGACGAAAAGCAGCAAATAAAATACGAATGCTGGATTTGATTTTTTCAATTTAACGAAGACGTTTCATTACTTTTGGTTTAAGTTTTTGGTTTTGGTTTTTCGTGTTTTTAATTTTGTGATTTTCATAAGGATTTTAAAAGACTTGTAGAATTTTTGTAAATGAAGATTTATGTATATTTTAATATTATTTTTATAAAATAAATTTTCGCATTTATTTATATAAGTTAAAAAAACGTTTTAATGTTTTTTTACTTTATCGCCAAGTTTTAACTAAATTTAAGTGCAAGGTTAATTTCTCAAACTTTTTTCGCTTGACTTTTCAACTACTTATCCGAGTTTATAAACCAGAGCTTTGAAAAGCTTATTACGGATGTTTGAAGACCTATCACTGTGGTCAAAAACCAATATTATTCAAAAAGTGCAACAAAAAATTATTTTTACTAAGATTCTAAAACGTTGTAAAAATATTTTTTACCTACTCCAAAATAAAATGCTGAATTTCTGTATGAGCAAACAACAACAATAACGTTCAACAAATTTTCTTTAACTAAGTTAAGGGAAATGTTGAAAAGAGCTGAAAAGCTGAATTTTCTTTTTTTTACCACCTAAGTTTTATACCACCTTCTTTATCTTATTGAAGATGTATGGAGATTACGGTCAGAGCAGGGTGGTGCAAACACATGCTACATTCAAACAGCTGACAATTCAAAATTAACAACTGATACTATAGTTGTAAAAAAATGAAGAAAACCGTTTTTCTTCAGTTTTTTTTGTAATTGGTTCCAAAGAACAACATACACTAAGTTACGATGATAACTCTTTACAATAATTGAAAAATATTTTTTACTTCTTAATGCAGTATGCATAATATTGAAACTTTAGCCAGACATCACTTAATTCCAATATCGAGAGTTTTTTAACTCTATTGTTGACAAATGACAAACCCCAGCGCCGTTTCCTCAGTAAATAGCGGTGTACATAAACTGAATATTTGTTACATAATATTTGTTCCAACTTCACTTTTTATTAGCATTGAGAAATTGTTTTCTGGTCTGATTATTGCGGCCTCAAATTTGCAAACAGCTTAAAATTTTTCACATGAATCATTCGTACATTTAAGAATTTTTCACATGAATCGTACATTTAAGAATATTAATAAAAATGTAAACATCTTTTCCTTTTATTTTTTTTTTACGTTTCAAAACTTCAAAAAAATTAGCTGTTAAATTTAATTTTTTATTTCTTAAAAATTTAATTTTTTTTCAAGAAATTGAACTTAAAAAGTAAAACATATTTCTGTTAATTATTTCTGTTAAGACTCTGGAGCCAATGTCATTAAAATAAAAAAAAAAAACAAAAAAAAAAACCCCTCCTTCAAAAAAGAAATCGGTAGGAACGAACTTACAAATTAAGTTGAAATACTTTTATCGCGAAACTATGGCATAAATGGCTCGTTTTTGTGTCTGTTTTTGCTGTCATGGGTAAAAACATGGGTTTAAAGCTGAGCTTATGCTTAAGATATATGTGTAACTATAAACAGTATTTTTGACACTGCATTTTGTTTAATTAGTTCAGTAGAAAAATTAGGGAGATTCCACTGGATTTGCGGGTCTAATACTTTGTCTAAGTGTTTAAAATTAAAATTTGCTTACAAAATAAAGAATAATAGTTTATTGCTTACATTCATCATGAAAAGAATGCAATATCATTCAAGAGTTTGGAATTGATTGTTACAATTTACTTGAGCCTTTTCTACTTGAGCTCAGGAGATTGGAGGGCCCATGAAAATATTGACATGCTTGAAATGAAAAATCTCAAGAAAAACTCAATATTCATATGTAAATTCAAACTTAAATTGCTTAAACATTCAAGAACCTTTTCAAGACTTTTGGAACAAAAACGGTGGATAAAGAAATAACAGTTAACAGAAAAAACGTTACAGCAGGGTCCAGGTAAAAAGAACAAGGATTCAGGGAGTCTAAACGAGAGAAGCAGAAGATCTAAGGTAGTAACAAATTGAATTCAAACCAATTCAAAAAATAGTTTATTCACTTAAATATTAAATATTTTCTTGTTTAAAGTTGTCAAGTCGGCTAAACATTCTTCGGCCTTTGATAAAAAAAAGTCATTAGAGACTCTATCAAGAATGATTTTGTTGTTGTCATAAAAAATGCTATTAATCCTGGCAAAGTTAGAAATCTAGAAGAATGTTATGAATCAGTAGCAATACCTCTTGATCAGAAGTGATCCTTTATTATCTAACATTAGTTAAAAAAACACAAATCTGAAAATAGAAAACCAATTCCCTTTAAAGATTTCCCTTTGTTAATAACGCAGTAAGAAAAGAAAGCTTTTTTGTTAATAATAGTTTTTTCTTTAGTATTTTTCTTTTCTTTTTCCTTTTTTTTTATAGCAAAGTTGTATAATAATAAACTGCATTTTGGTTTTTGGAATGAAAATTTTTCAATTTAATATGTGCGCGTTTTTGTTTCAGGAATCCAAACTTTTATTAATGACTAGACCAGTGTTTCCCGAAGTGTGGCGTTGGCCCAACAGATGGATGAAAGTTTAAGCTAAAAATAAATAAATCGTATAGTGACTCTCGGTTTCTTCAGTGAACAATTTATTTTTGAATTAAAAAAAAATATCCATAATTTACATATGGGGAGTATAAGAGTTTAAGAAAGGCTTACATGGGGCAAGGCACAAAAAAGGTTAAGAGCCATTGCTTTAGATTACATACCAAAGCAGGGTCTTTTATTTTTTTAAATATTTTTTTAGAACTTTTTTACGCATATAAAAAACCAGTTTAAAATGACTGAAAAAAAAAAAAAAAATGAAACGGCAATAATAGTTAGAAATAGAAATAAAAATTTCTATGCTTCCTTATGCACCTTATTCGTCTTCATAAGGCCTTTTAACTTCGTCTTAAAATCTTTCTGTGCATTTTTAAAATAATATTTTTGTTTGTTAATCAGATTAGAAAATTCAAAAAAATGGAATATTTAGTTTGACTTTGTTGTTTATCTTACAAATGACATCCAACATCCATTTCATGCTACGCACATCCTTTATCACTTTCTTTCATAATTTAAATAACTTCCTTTGATCGGTGAAATAAAAGCAGTTAACTAATATATTTTACTTATATTTTCCTATGAATTTTTATTCGTTTTTTGATTTAAGAAAAAAACAAATAAAAAGGTTTTTTTTAAGTGTTACTAAAAATGTCAATTTTTTAGCAAAACAAAATCCAGCGCATTGATTAATTTATTTATTTGTGAAAAATCCCAATATTTTCTCATACACATAAATATATTGGGATGAAAATCTTTTATCAATCAGAAATACCAAAAGATAAAAATAGAGATTTTTTTGAAGAATGTTTCTTGCTTTACTCTTTTACTCCTAATGAAAGTTTTCTTTAAAATTTGCTTTATGATGATTTGCTCTGCTTTTTGATAATTAGCATGTAAGGAATATTACAATAAACTATTTCATACTTTAAAAACAATTGTTGCTTAACGAGCAGATTCGATTTCTGTAAAGAGCAAACTTTGTGTGTAAATGTCAACTAAATACATTTTTATCTGAGTTTCAAAAACTGTGAAAGTTTTGAAGTCAAATTTACATTTTACTTCTGATTTCTTTCAACGAATTTCGTTCGAGATCAATATGTGTGAGTTTATGCTGCCAAAAGAGGTATCGGATAAATTTTATGCTTCAGTTAGACAAATTTATAGCGATATGTTTTTACTAACACCGAAGTCAAACTTAAATGCTAACGTATTATTCTCAACCAATAAAGATTCGAGCAACTTTATAAAGAAGCTAGTGAGACGCAGCTCATTAAAGAAAGATATTCCTCGTCTAAACCTAAAAACTTGGAATTCAAGACATCTTTGCAGATCCAACCCAAATATTTTCGAAAATAGTCGAGGTATTCGATGGTAGAAAAACCATTTTAAAACTTTGTACTTTATCTTGATAATAAAAAAAAAAGAGGTTCCATATTAATGGGCTGATTTTGTTTGCAAAACTATTTGTTATGCTCACTATTAGAAAAAATAAGAAAGAATTTCGCAGATGTGAAAGCTTGTTTTTAAAATTAAATTACTGATTTTCTAGAGAGATATACGAGCTTTCGAAACTTTTAAGATTATTTTGGTCTCTAAACAATTTGTATTTTATACAACTATAATTTGGCTATTCGCGTTTTATCATTTCTTCATTTCTCATTTTGCTGTTTCTCGTTTCGCCTTTTTAGTTTTCCGTCGTTTGTGAATAATCGCTTCGCTGCATAACACAAAGGTTAACCTGTGTAATAGGTGAAGGCGACCATATGAAACCTCTTATAAGAAATTAGGAATTATGATTACCGCATTACAATAATACATATTCAGTACACATAAAGTCCTTACAACGAGTTAAAATATCAGAATTGAACAGTTAAAGTAAGTGAGACTGAAAAGAACATAAGTTGAAAAACTGTTGAAGAGATCGTTCGTCCTGTAGATTCACCCTGTAGATATTCCTGTCAGTAATTTAAATGCATTAATTTCATTTGGATGATTACCTTATGTATAATATAACATAATATTTTAGTTAACATACAATAACGTCTGTATGCTATGAAAGAGTATAAAAAGTTTGATTTGTTAAGCATCGGCGCTTGGTTTTTCGGTTTTTAACGAATAATAACGAATAAAAAAAATTTACTGTAAGGTAAGTATGGGTATTAAGGCCCGGCGGGTAATAAGGCCCACTAATCCAAAGTTAGGGAAAAAATAAATTGTGAAACTTTTTTTCGACATTAAAATATTAGAGTTATCTGGTTTTATCACTGGCAGCAAAAAAAAATCAGCATTTCTTTACCGCGCATTCGACAAAGGTGGGCCTTAATACCCATACTTACCTTATAAGTTATTTATAAGAAATTTAGTTTAAAATGATTTGTATATTTAGACAAACAAAGTTACAGGATTTCAGAAAAAAATTGTGACACCTCGCAAACCTTATGTTATTTTGTTTCAATCATTCAAGATATTGTGCAGAATTGCTATTCGATTAAAACCGATTTAATTCGATTAAAACGAACTTTAACGAACAATTTTACGTATGAATATAAACATGTCACACCAAGAATCTGGCCCTTTTAAACGCATAAAGAGTTTTATTTTAAACTTCAGAAAATCTGATTTACGGTGAAAGATTGAAATAGAAATTGGCACTTTTTTTTTTATTTTCGTTATTATTCTCATTATTATTATTCGTTTAAAACCGTAAAACCAAACGCCGATGCTTTGTATTTACCTCATTTTATTCCGTGAACTTTTTCTCTCTGAAAATCTGTGGTTTACGAAAAGGTCAGTCATGAAATTTAACAAACCTTACGGTTCCATTGTGTGAATCAAAGATTCACAAAATGGCACCGTAAGGTTTACATACATATAAAAAGATGTAAAAGCTTAAAGAGAGCGTACATACGCTCTCTTAAAAGCTTTTACTTCTTTTTATACTTGATAATAATTTCAATAAAATTTTTTTCATCGAATTAAGTTGCATTTTCTTCGCGAACAAATATAAAAAATATTTGTAATCACAA